>NW_020679099.1:0-2399 GCF_002925995.2 Terrapene triunguis | reverse complement strand
CTATAAGACTGGAACCAATTGCTACAAAGCCATCTTTATAATATATGGCCAGCCAGGAAAGAGCAGGCCCTCAAGTGTGCAATAGGGGAGATCTGGCCTTGATTGACCCTTTCTCTGGTTCCGCTACAGTAGAGGAAGATCTGATATTTCTTATGAAAGTACCACATTGTGTACAAGGTATGGTACTATACCAGTGATACTTGCCTCAGAGTTTTCTTTCACCAAACAGAACTTACTTCCTTTAATTATTAAAAAGGTTTTCACAGGGCAGTGCCAACTTTATGGTCCTATAATATGCTTTTCTTCTTAGCATATAAAGATACAGCCATATAGAAGAAGCATTTGTAAGAAAAACGACCATCAGTGGTGTTTTCCTTAGAAATATGTGTGGTTTAGAATACATCACAGAGCACTTGAAGGTTAGCGGAGTTCAGCATAAAAATGATAAACACACTTCTGTTTCAATAGGACTTTGTCCTTAGAGAGGTAATTTCAAACTTGATTCCAAGTTCCCTGGCTTTTATTTACCTCTTCCCACTCTCAGTAGTATCCTGATCAATAGACGCATGTCTAACTTATTTCAGCCTTTTCTGCTCCCTTTCACTATGTTCTATAATAATGTACTGTGGTTTGTTCCTCTGTGATTACTAGAGATGTAAGGTAAAAATATTTTACTCTCCACATATACACACACAGATTCTCAGAGTTAATTAAGAGCTCCTGGTTGTATTCTGTTCCTCAGGCAGCTGGAATGGAAGACATATCATTTGAAAAGGGTTACTCATTTGGGGTGAAATTCACCCCTGTGCAGAGGGTGAACCTAAGGGCTTATGGGGGATGAGAATGGTCCATCAGCCTTGGGCTGGTTGTCCACACAGGGTGAATTTCACCATTTGTTTCCACAAAGATGGACATATTCTCCCGAGTCTCTATTGTAAGCTCTTTGGGGCAGCGACTGTCTTTTTGTTCTGTTTTTGTACAGCACCTAGCACAATGGAGTCTTGATCCATGACTGAGGCTCCTACATGCTATTGCCATTCAAATAAGTAATAAATATATTACTCTCTGGCCTACATGAAGAGTGGCCTTTTTTGGTCTAAGAAGAAGAGGCCATACATTCCACATTTCTTATAGATTCATAGATTCTAGGACTGGAAGGGACCTCGAGAGGTCATCGAGTCCAGTCCCCTGCCCGCATGGCAGGACCAAATACTGTCTAGACCATCCCTGATAGACATTTATCTAACCTACTCTTAAATATCTCCAGAGATGGAGATTCCACAACCTCCCTAGGCAATTTATTCCAGTGTTTAACCACCCTGACAGTTAGGAACTTTTTCCTAATGTCCAACCTAGACCTCTCTTGCTGCAGTTTAAGCCCATTGCTTCTTGTTCTATCCTTAGAGGCTAAGGTGAACAAGTTTTCTCACTCCTCCTTATGACACCCTTTTAGATACCTGAAAACTGCTATCATGTCCCCTCTCAGCCTTCTCTTTTCCAAAGTAAACAAACCTAATTCTTTCAGTCTTCCTTCATAGGTCATGTTCTCAAGACCTTTAATCATTCTTGTTGCTCTTCTCTGGACCCTTTCCAATTTCTCCACACCTTTCTTGAAATGCGGTGCCCAAAACTGGACACAATACTCCAGCTGAGGCCTAACCAGAGCAGAGTAGAGCGGAAGAATGACTTCTCGTGTCTTGCTCACAACACACCTGTTAATACATCCCAGAATCATGTTTGCTTTTTTTGCAACAGCATCACACTGTTGACTCATATTTAGCTTGTGGTCCACTATAACCCCTAGATCCCTTTCTGCTGTACTCCTTCCTAGACAGTCTCTTCCCATTCTGTATGTGTGAAACTGATTTTTTCTTCCTAAGTGGAGCACTTTGCATTTGTCTTTGTTAAACTTCATCCTGTTTAACTCAGACCATTTCTCCAATTTGTCCAGATCATTTTGAATTATGACCCTGTCCTCCAAAGCAGTTGCAATCCCTCCCAGTTTGGTATCATCCGCAAACTTAATAATCGTACTTTCTATACCAATATCTAAGTCGTTAATGAAGATATTGAACAGAGCCGGTCCCAAAACAGACCCCTGCGGAACCCCACTCGTTATGCCTTTCCAGCAGGATTGGGAACCATTAATAACAACTCTCTGAGTACGGTTATCCAGCCAGTTATGCACCCACCTTATAGTAGCCCCATCTAAATTGTATTTGCCTAGTTTGTCGATAAGAATATCATGCGAGACCGTATCAAATGCCTTACTAAAGTCTAGGTATACCACATCCACAGCTTCTCCCTTATCCACAAGACTCGTTATCCTATCGAAGAAAGCTATCAGATTGGTTTGACATGATTTGTTCTTTACAAATCCATGCTGGCTGTTCCCTATC
>NW_020679098.1:0-2068 GCF_002925995.2 Terrapene triunguis | reverse complement strand
GAGGTGCCCCTTCCTGGTCTGCTGAACAGAAATATTCCCCGCTGTTAGCCACGCGGTGGGGGGAGGAGTGAAGTGATCATCCCAGAGAATTGGGTGTGGGGGGGAGGGGAATTAGTTGGGTTTGTGCTGCATGTTAACCCTGAAACCGCAGCCCCTCCTTTTACATTGCAAACCCATTTTAAATGGCCAACCCAACGGGTCCTTGGTGTGGTTAATGATAGCAGTACTCTTTGAAACCATCCCCACATGTTAAGAAGGTTAAAAAAGCCAAAAGACTGTGTCTTACCATGGCTGCCTGCAAGCTGAAATCTGTGACCTGGCACTGCGTGAGTGATCTCTCACACCAAACAGGCAGGCCCTCAATATAAGAGGAAAAATGCGACCTTGTAACGAAAGCACATCTGCTGTGTAATGTGAACAGCAAAATGTAACGTGAAAGAGTGTACCCATTGTTCTCTAAAATGTATCTTTTTTAACCACCTCTCCCTTCTCATCCACCAGCTGCAAATGTTTCTCCTTCGCAGAGGCTAGTGAATATTCGAAAACGTAAGCGAAGGACACGTGATGAAATGTTTACAGAACTACAGACTGCCTCCCACGCTGACAGAGCACAGCAGAATGCGTGGAGGCAGTCAATGACTGATTATCGAAAAGCCCAATATGAGCGAGAGGAGAGGTGGCGGGCTGAATCGCGGGCTGAGGAGGAGAGGTGGCGGGCTGAATCGCGGGAGGAACAGAGGAAGTTGCGGGCTGAAGATGAGAGGTGGCGTCAGCTTGCACACAGAAAGCAAGAGTCCATGCTCCGTCTGCTGGAGCATCAAACTGATATGCTACAGCGTATGGTTGAGCTGCAGGAAAGGCAGCAGGAGCACAGACCGCCGCTACAGCCCCTGTGTAACCAACAGCCCTCCTCCCCAATGCTACAGCGTATGGTTGAGCTGCAGGAAAGGCAGCAGGAGCACAGACCACCGCTACAGCCCCTGTGTAACCAACAGCCCTCCTCCCCAATGCTACAGCGTATGGTTGAGCTGCAGGAAAGGAAGCAGGAGCAGAGACCGCCGCTACAGCCCCTGTGTAACCAACAGCCATCCTCCCCAAGTCCCATTGCCTCCTCACCCAGACGCCCAAGAACACGGTGGGGGGGCCTTCGGCCACCCACTCACTCCATCCTAGATGATTTCCATAGCAATAAGTTTTAAAATTTTAAATTGGAGTGTGTCCTTTTCCTTCCCTCCTCCCCCACCCATCCCGGGCTACCTTTCCAATTATCCCCCTAGTTGTGTGATGAATTAATAAAGAATGCATGAATGTGAAGTAACAATGACTTTATTGCCTCTGCAACTGGTGCTTGAAGGGGGGAGGGTAGGGGAGGGTGGGGTGGTTGGTTTACAGGGAAGTAGAGTTAACCGGGTGGGGGGGGAGGGGCGGAGGGTTCATCAAGGAGAAACAAACAGAAGTTTCACTCCGTAGCCTGGCCAGTCACAAAACTGGTTTTCAAAGCTTCTCTGATGCGCACAGCGCCATGCTGTGTTGCTCTAACCGCCCTGGTGTCTGGCTGCGCGTAATCAGCGGCCAGGCGATTTGCCTCTACCTCCCACCCCGCCATAAATGTCTCCCCCTTACTCTCACAGATATTGTGGAGCGCACAGCAAGCAGCAATAACAATGGGGATATTCTTTTCGCTAAGGTCTGAGCGAGTCAGTAAGCTGCGCCAGCGCGCTTTTAAACGCCCAAATGCACATTCCACCACCATTCGGCACTTGCTCAGCCTGTAGTTGAACAGGTCCTGACTACTGTCCAGGCTGCCTGTGTACGGCTTCATGAGCCATGACATTAAGGGGTAGGCTGGGTCCCCAAGGATAACGATAGGCATTTCAACATCCCCAATGGTTATTTTCTGGTCCGGGAAGAAAGTCCCTTCCTCCAGCTTTCTAAACAGAGCAGACTGCCTGAAGACGCGAGCATCATGTACCCTTCCCGGCCAGCCCACGTTGATGTCGGTGAAACGTCCCTTGTGATCCACCAGGGCTTGCAGCAGCATTGAAAAGTACCCCTTGCGGTTTATGTA
>NW_020679097.1:0-4371 GCF_002925995.2 Terrapene triunguis | reverse complement strand
ATTTGTCCTGAGTTGGCACTCTCAGTTGGGTTCCGCCAGAACCGCATTGTCACAGTGGCGTAGTCGTGCTTGGATCCACAGAACCAGGTCAATTAAGCTTTGGGTCAGAACCCCACGCTATCCAAATTTGAATTTTGGGATTGAGAGTTTTGTTGGTTAAAGAGCTGCTGCAATGGCTGAGCAAAGAGCATATGAGGGACTTGGCAAAAAAGCCCTGGAAAATTTGTGTTCAGAAAAGAGGATAAGCTTTAGAAAGAAAGCTACAAAGGAAGAACTGAGAAATCTGTTAATAGCCAGTGATCAGGGGGCAAGAGCACAGCCCTTACCTGAGGCTGCAGAAGATGCAGAAAAAATTAGGATGCAAAAGGTGACAAGTGAACTGCAATTTGAGCATGAACAGAAGCTAGCAGATCTTCGATTGCTGGAGAAGCAAAAAATAGCAGAATTAGAGAAAGAGGCTGCTCAGAGAGGGAAAGAAGCCGATCAAAGAAAGAAGGAGGCTGATGAGCGAGAAGAGAGAGCTCGTAAGGGGCGTCTAGAGCTGCTCGCTGCTGAACAGGAGACTCGCAGGATGGAACAGGAGACTCACAAGATGGAACAAGAGACGGCCAGACTTCAGCTCCAAGTAATGGAAGAGCGGAGAAAGTCATCCCCACCTGGTACTCCACTTCCCCCCCGCCATGAGAAGAACTGGGAAAAGATGTGTCCCATTTACAATGATACTGAGGATATAGAGGAGTTTTTGTCTACCTTTGAACGCCTCTGCAATCTGTACCAGATCCCCGAGGGTCAGCGAATGCCAGTCCTGCTGACCAGACTGACTGGAAAAGCCAGGGAGGTATTTAATGACTTGGGGGAACAAGAAGCCTTGGATTATGAGCGGTTTAAGGATTCTGTGTTAAGGCGGTTCAAGGTTACTCCTGAATCTTACAGAGTTAAGTTTAGAAAGTTTAAGATGTCTAATGATTGTACTTTTGTAGAATGTGCTCATAAGCTGATGGGTTTTGTTAAAAAGTGGGTTATGGGAGCCAAGGCGCATGGGAGTTTTGAAAAACTGCTGGATTTAATAACTTTGGAACAGTTCTTAGACATTGTGCCTGACAATGTGAGAGCAGCTGTGTGTGATAGGGACCCTGAGTCAGTCCTACGGGCAGCAGAGATTGCGGATGCCCATACCCAAAACAGGGCTCGAGAAGGGTGTAAAACCCCGGGGAAAACTAATCACCATTCTCCCCAGTTCAAGAGGAGGGAAGGATTTAAAAGTAAACCTGACTCTTCTAAAGGAGTTCAAGGGGGCCCGGAGGGTAGGAACTCACATCCCAAGTCGGAACAGGTTACATGCTATCACTGTGGTATGCTGGGCCACATGAGACCGGACTGCCCGACACTGAAGGGCAGCCCAAAACCAGGAACCCCAAATGCCACGGCCAATGCTAACCCTGTTGTTATAAACTCACAGGCAAGCCACACAGAGCCCAGCATTGGTGCCCTGTGTGCAAATGCTGTTTCTGTGGTTTCTGAAGAATTTGACCTTAAAACTCACATTAAAGCTAAATATGGGGGAAATAATGCAGAGTTTATTAGCAGTGCAGAAGTGAATGGAGTCAGGTGTATGGCATGGAGGGACACCGCAGCAGATATCACTTTGGTTAAAACAAGTCTTGTCAGGAAGGAAGATTATTTGCCAGGTGAAGATGTGACTGTTGTAGCCTTTTCTGAGTATTTTGTCAGGGTGCCTTTGGCTAAAATCCACCTGAAATGGAAGGGATTTGAGGGCACCATGGTTGTGGGAGTAAAAGACACAATCCCTAAGGATATTATGATTGGAAATGATATTAAAGCTATGGTCAGTCAAGTTAACACAAACCAGGCACAGGAGAGGATTGATCCTAAGGTTGTGCCTATGGAGGGTTTCTCCAAAAGTTTGTCTTTGGAAAGTAGCTGTTTGGCTGTGAATGAAGTTTCTGAATGTCTATCTAATGTCTCAGAAGTAAATCTGGAATTAGATCAAGCGAAGGGAGAGAAGAACAAGGAGATTTTGGATGAGCCTAGGCAGTCTTGTGAGCTGATGGCTTTATCTAGTCAGCAGTTTGGGAAGGCAAGGAGAGTGGAAGATGAGTGTCCCTATACCTTACCTGTTTCCTGTGTGAAGAATAGTGACAGTGAAGGAAATGTGCCTGTATCTGTCAGGGGTATGGACTTGCCTATGGAGGAAGCTACCCCAGTCTCCAAGCAGTTGTCTGTGAACAGCCCGGTGTGCTGGGACAAGGGAAATGAAATCCCAAACGGTGTGTCAAGTAAAGGTAAATGTGTCTCCAACTCTTTTTTGTCTGTGGAGCAGACAGAAGGTGCCTTTCAGCCTGTGATGGTTGAGAGTAATTCACTTGTCTCAGATTTGGTTCTGGATTCAACTAAAGCCCAGGAAGGGAATGGTCCTAAATTTGTGTCTGCTGGGGAGAATGGCACTGTAACTAGGTTGCATCCAGTTAGTGTCCTAGCAAAATCCCAGAGACCAGACAATTCGGGTGCTTGTATTTTGCCTGTTGCTCATGTGTGGTTGGAGAAGGGTGTAACAACTCTGTCTAATCGGGGTGATACCCTAGCCAGGGCACAAGGAGAGCAGAAAGGTAATTTGGTTGTTGTACCTACGGACAGTTTAACAACTTGTAGCAAAAAGGACAAAATTCCTAAGCTTGTGTGTGGCAAAGGAAAGGAGAATGCTTCTGACCTTTCATCTAATGAGTCTATGGGTTTGCCTGAAAGGGGATTGTGTAGAAATCTGCCTGATGGGCCAAAGGTGATCCTGAATGTAAGACAGGCCCAGACAGAGTCTGTTGTTGCTCAGGAAAGTGTTCCTTTAGAGCAAGCCCTAGGTGAAGGGGGTAAGGCCAAAATTTCTGTGAGGGGTGAATGGCTGCTTAGAAAAGCTCCTGGGGAAAGGAATCCTCATGGAAATCTGTGCAAGCAGTTCCCTGCAACTGAAGGGTGTGAGAGTGATTTAATCAAGGAAGTTTCAGTTCCTAACAGCCAAAAGTTGTCTGTTGTGAATGGATCCACTGACTTTCCTTTTAAAAGATCCAGTGTGGGTAGCTTTGAGAAGGTCTCAGATGGAGTAAGAGCTGTTAAGAAAGTTGAGCAGCCCTATGACCAAGTGGCTGTGTGGGGCCCACTGGTTGGGGAGACAATGGTGTTGGAACAGGAATGTCTCCATTCTGATTCTTTAAATGAGCAGTTTGTGCTTCAGGGTCTGAGGACAGATTTGGTTACTGATGTGTCAGAGCAGAGCAGTTTTATGGCTAGATGCTTGAGGATGCAGGGGAGAGCAAGCAAACTCTCACCCTCAGACTATTTAGATTTGTGTGGTATCTCTGTAAGACAGAGTCCAGCCTTGGAAATGATAGAAGTTACGAATATAAAAACTGGTGAACTGGCTCTGGTCTGGGGTAGTGCAAATTACTTGCCTGGAGGGGAGAGGAAGGACTTGCTAATAGCTGTTAGCACAGAGAGCCCACCCCATCAGCCAGTGAATTCTGTTAATCAAGAGAAATCAAGGTTTGATCCTGCAGGACAGGGAGGAAAGAAGAAACTGAATTTTGCAAAGGGAAGCCACAGGTTAACCCTAAAATGCCCAAACTCCAATGGTATTGAGCCAAAGGTGTGGCATGACAAACATGATTGTAGATGGACACTTGCAGTGAACTTGTTATTACTAATGGTAAATTTTGTAATAAATGTGTTGCTATTGCCACAAGCTGTAAAAATGTACAATGTGCCTAATCTTTTGGAGAATCCCTTGAACATGTTAAAAGGAATACATGAGAACACAAGTTATGTTAAAAGGCCTTGTTACACTGATGTTTCACAGTTAATGCCTGTAAACAATATTGGAACTTTTCACAGGGAAAAAGACATTCCAGACCTAATGTGCTGTGTGAAAAGGAAGACTGAGGCACACTACCATATTGCTTTCATGGCTAAATGCCAAGATTCCTGTACTATGAAGAACATTAATATCTGCATTTATTTAACGTTGATTGGGTTCCAAACATTTGCCCGAGCTTGGATAAATAAAGTAGCTGTTTGCGTTAGCTCTTGGCAAGATCACATGAGACATACAGGAACCATGCTGCAAGAGCAGATCCAATCCACTATGGTTCTAACTAAGTTTTACCTTGAGTTTGTAAAGAGATTCAATCATGTTGTTGAACATGACTTTGATAAACCATTTCTGTTATACACTGGTATGGCTTCTAACCCAATACTAGCTGTAGTGAGACAGACCCAAGGATGGGGAGCTCTTGGGATGCAGTCAGTGATGTTTGTGTCATCCCTTCCTGCATCAATTTTGCGTTGGGGGTGTGACGTTATTGA
>NW_020679096.1:0-2007 GCF_002925995.2 Terrapene triunguis | reverse complement strand
GCCCCACCACAGTTTGGGAATCCCATTGCAGCAAAGCCATCCACTATGGTCTGCACGTTTCCCAGAGTCACTACCCTTGATATCACCAGGTCTCTCATTGCCCTGGCAACTTGGATCACAGCAGCCCCCACAGTAGATTTGCCCACTCCAAATTGATTCCCGACTGACCGGTAGCTGTCTGGCGTTGCAAGCTTCCACAGGGCTATCGCCACTCGCTTCTCCACTGTGAGGGCTGCTCTCATCCTGGTATTCTGGCGCTTCAGGGCAGGGGAAAGCAAGTCACAAAGTTCCATGAAAGTGCCCTTACGCATGCGAAAGTTTCGCAGCCACTGGGCATCGTCCCAGACCTGCAACACGATGCGGTCCCACCACTCTGTGCTTGTTTCCCGGGCCCAGAATCGGCGGTCCACGGCATGAACCTGCCCCAGTAACACCAGGATTTCCACATTGCTGGGGCCTGTGCCTTGTGAGAGGTCCATGTCAATTTCCTCATCACTATCGTCGCCGCGCTGCAATCGCCTCCTCCTCAGCTGGTCCTGGTTTGGCTTTGGCATGTCCAGGAGGCTCTGCATGTTTTCCAGGACAATGCGCGTGGTGTTCATAGTGCTCATAATTGCCGCGGTGATCTGAGCGGGCTCCATGATCCCAGTGCTGGCTATGGCGTCTGGTCTGAAAAAAGGCGCGAAAGTAGTATCTGACGGACCAGGGGAAGAAGGGAGGGAGGGAGGGGCGAGTGACGACATGGCGTACAGGTACAGGGAATTAAAATCAAGAAAGGTGGCTTTGCATCAGGGAGAAACACAAACAACTGTCACACAGAATGCCCCCTCCCCCAAAGATTGAACTCAAAAGCCTGGGTTTAGCAGGAGGAAGGGGGGGAAGCAAATGAATACAGAATAAATCTATTTTTTACATCTTAAGACGACGGTGCAGCATGACTGATAGCCCTTGGCATTTTCTGGGTGCTTGGCAGCAAATACTGGGCGCTTGGCAGTTAGCCTTCAGGTCTATTGCACGATCTGATACCCAGTATGACAACGATGGATACCAGTCGTAATATACTATCTACTGCCCAAAAGGCAAGGGGTTGCTGCTGTGTAGCAATGTTGCCCCATCCTGCGCATAATACGTCTGATAACCATCATCATCAAGGCAAGGGGGCTGGTGCAATGCAGCCCCACGGCTGCCAGCCCCATGTCTGCCAGCACCCAGATAGCCCTCGGCCTCTTCTGGGTGCTTAGCAGACAATATTGGGCACTTGGCAGAAAATAGCATACTACGACTGATAACCATCATTGTCTGCCCGGGTGCCCATGATCGACAGCCACTGCAGTACGATGACGACGGTTACCAGTCGTAATATACCATCTTCTACCAAAAGGCAAGGGGCTGGTGCAATGCAGCCCTACGGCTGCCAGCCCCACGGCTGCCTGCACCCAGATCGCCAATGAAGGCTACCAGTCATGCTGCACCGTCTACCGCCAAAAGGCAGTAAGCTGCTGCTGCTGTTTAGCAATGCAGTCCCACGTTTGCCGGCACCCGGAAGAGATATGGTGACGGTGAGCTGAGCTGAGCGGGCTCAATGCTTGGCGTGGTATGTTGTCTGCACAGGTAACCCAGGTAAAAAGGCGCGAATCTATTGTCTGCCGTTGCTGTGACGGCGGGGGAGGGGCCTGACGCAATGTACCCAGAACCCCTCGCGGCACTGCTTTGCATCATCCGGGCATTGCGATCTCAACCCATAATTCCAATGGGCGCCGGAGGCTCCGGGAACTGTGGGATAGGTACCATAGTGCAATGCGCCGGAAGTCGACGCTAGCCTCGGTACTGTGGACGCGGTCCGCCGACTTCATGCACTTAGAGCATTTTAGGTGGGGACACACACAATCGGCTGCATACAACCGGTTTCTATAAAACCGGCTTCTATAAATCCGACCTAATTCTGTAGTGTAGACATAGCCTAAGGTGCCACAAGTACTCCTGTTCTTTATACTGGTATAAGCACTA
>NW_020679095.1:0-6107 GCF_002925995.2 Terrapene triunguis | reverse complement strand
GATCCATCATGCCTAATAGGCAGGATGGTCAGGGACGCAACCCCGTGTTCTGAGTGTCACTAGCTTCTGACTACCAGAAGTTGGGATTGAGCGAGCGACAGGGATGGATCAGTTGATAATTGCTCTGTTCTGTTCATTCCCTCTGAAGCATCTGACACTGGCCACTGTTGGAAGACAGGATACTGGGCTAGATGGACTATTGGTCTGACACATTATGACCATTCTTATGTTCTTCTTCGAGTGCTTGTTCACGTCCATTCCACATTAGGTGTGCGCGCGCCGCGTGCACGAATCGTCGGAACTTTTTCCCTCAGCGGCTCCCGTCGGGCCCGCAGGGTCCCCTTCCCGCCAGAGCGGCGCCCCGCCCTCGCGTATATATATCCCTGCAGGCCCGACCCTCCCTCAGTTCCTTCTTACCGCCCGTGGCGACGTTGGAACAACTCTGTCTCTCGCCTGAGAGTGTCCCTTAGCATAGCCATTAGCAGTAGTTAGCAGTTCTTAATTACAGTTAAGAGTTTTAGTGTTAAGTAGTTGTTTAGTTCTTCTAAGGACCAAAATCACTTGGTGATAGGGGTTTGGTCAACCCCGGCACCGGCCCTGGGCGGCGGGGCATGCCGCACGCCCAAGGCTTTAAGGCGTGTGCCGCGTGCCGCAGGCTTATGCCAGTGAGCGACCCGCACGAGTCGTGTCTCCGTTGCCTCGGGGAAGCTCACCAAAAGGAGCGCTGTAAAATTTGTAAGGCCTTCAAGCCCAGAACCAAGAAAGAGAGGGAATTTCGCCTTAGACAGCTCCTCATGGAGGCGGCATTACAGCCCTCCTCTTCCGCGGCACCGTCCGCTTCGGTGCGGAGCGCCCCGGCATCGGTCCGCGACCCGACACCGGCGGCGCAGACTAAGCCCGCGGCACCGCCAAGGCGGGAACATGCCCGGCACCGATCTTCTTCGCCGGCCAAGGCAAAGGGCCAGCCTAAGGCCCGGGGACGCTCCCCTCATAAGAAGGCGGCACCGGCGAAGCCCGCAAGTGCGGCCAAGGCCGTAACGGCCCCGGTACAGGTCCCGGCACCAGTGGCTCCGGCGCCGAAGGGCCCGTCGAGCCCCGGAACGAGCGCGTCGAGTGCGGAGGATGGGCTGGAGGAACTCTTGGAACAGCCCTCCACCCCGGACACATTTGAGGCGGCAAAGGACCTCATCGAATTGTCCTCCGAAAGCACACTCCGCGCTGCAGACATTCCGCCGCGGCTGCCATCCAAGGGCAAACCGGCGATGATGCGCCCGTCGCGGTCGCCATCTCGGCACCGTTCACGGCGCCGGTCCCGGTCGAGCTCCGCCTCGGTGGACTCCCGGCTTCCCGCCGCACAACGGGCCGCGAAACAGTCAGGGCCCGATGCGAGCGTGGCACCGCCTCAGCAACCCGGCTCGAGCAGGCGCCGGGACGCTTCGATGGCGAGACTTCCAAGACCACCCTCCCGCAGCCGCTCCCGGTCCCGCGGTCAACGGTACCGTTCCCGGTCCAGATCGGCACGCCGGTACTCACGGTCCCGGTCCAGACGGCACCGCTCCCCGACACCGGACCGGCACCGCCCCACGGCACCGCCATGGCCCTCTAGGTCACCGTCCCTAGCGTCGGAAGAGGACTCGGGACTTTCCAGATATGGCCGCAGAGGGCATGCCGCTAGAGAACACGAGGCCTCTTGGCAACCACATTGGAACCATCCTGGGCAGTGGCCATTCTGGACACCGTGGGCCTATCATCAGCAAGGCCCTCCATCCAGGACTTCGAGGTCGGGTCCCTCAGGAGACCGGTCCCGCTCCCCACGGTGCCGCCCTACCTCCCGTGCGGAGGCCACGGTCTCCAGACCACCGGATGCAGAGAGGGCGGACTCGGCACCGAGCTCGGCACCGTCCCTGACTCGGGAGAGGGGGCGCACCCCGGAGGGACGCCCCACCGAGGAGGAGATACAGGAGGACGAGGAAGCTCAGAAAGCCATGACCTCCTCCTCCTTGCCGGACGAGGCCGTGGCGGGCACGACAGTATCCGGCCCTCCCCCTATTGACCACCGGGCTCACCAGGACTTGCTCCGCCGGGTGGCCCTTAATTTGGGTCTACAAGCAGAGGAGACGGTTGAGCAGGAGGATCCGATGGTGGACATTCTGAGCCCAGAGGGTCCCTCCAGGATCGCGCTCCCGCTTATAAAAACGGTCCAGGCAAACTATAAGACCGTATGGCAAACGCCAGCCTCCTCCGCGCCAACCGCAAAAGGCGTAGAACGGAAGTACTTCGCCCCGTCCAAAGGGTTTGACTTTCTCTTCTCCCACCCGGCCCCATGTTCGCTGGTCGTCTCGGCGGTTAACGAACGGGAAAGACATGGCCAACAGGCCCCGGCACCCAAGGCCAAGGAGGCAAAACGACTAGACCTTTTTGGCAGGAAGGTCTATTCGTCCGGGGGCCTCCAATTGAGGATAGCAAATCAGCAAGCGATCCTAAATAGACATAACTTTAACTCATGGGCTTCGGTGTCCAAGTTCAAAGAGGCCTTGCCTCAGGGTTCACAACCTGAGTTCGCGGCGCTAGTGGACGAGGGGAAGGCGGTAGCCAAAACGTCGTTACAGGCCTCACTTGACTCTGCCGACGCAGCTGCTAGAACAATTGCGTCGGGCGTAGTGATGAGACGTTCTGCATGGCTGCAATCCTCGGGCCTTCCCCCGGAGGTGCAAAATACCCTCCAAGACTTGCCGTTTGAGGGTACGGGTCTTTTCTCAGAGCAGACTGACGCCAGGCTACACAGCCTCAAGGAGACTCGGGCTACCCTTAAGTCCTTGGGGATGCACACCCCTGTGACACAGAGGAAGCCGTTCAAGCCCCAACCTCCTCAAAGGCAGTATCATCCTCGCCCTCGTCAGGAACCATACCGTAGACGGGGCAGGGACAATAGACGTAGGCGCAACAATACGCCTAGCCAAGGCCAAAACCAGGGCCAAAACAAGACGCAGCCGGGAAATAAACAAGGATTTTGAAGCTGCGATCGAGGACAGCGTACCCATCCCTTCTCCGGATCCACCCCTGGGTTTCAGGGACCGCCTGTCCCATTTTTCCCGTGCCTGGTCTCATATAACATCAGACCGCTGGGTCCTGCGCACGGTGGAATCAGGTTACACCCTCCAGTTCTCCTCGCCCCCTCCCTCCCACCCACCACCCCCGTCCCTCTTCAGGGACCCCTCTCACGAGCAACTCCTCATACAGGAGGTACAAACCCTCCTCGAGGCGGGGGCGGTGGAGGAGGTTCCTCTGGACTTCAGAGGAAGAGGGTTCTATTCCAGATACTTCCTCATCCCCAAAGCCAAAGGGGGCCTCCGTCCTATCCTGGATCTCCGCAAGCTGAACCAGTACTTGCAGAAGCCACGGTTCCGTATGGTCTCCCTTGGTACCATCATCCCTTCCCTGGATCCGGGGGATTGGTACGCTGCCCTCGATATGAAAGACGCTTATTTTCACATTGCCATTCGCCAAGCTCATCGGCGTTTCCTACGCTTCACTGTCCAACAGCGCCATTTCCAGTTCACGGTCTTGCCCTTCGGCCTTGCAACAGCCCCACGTGTCTTCACGAAATGCATGTCGGTGGTAGCCGCCTTTCTTCGAAAAAGACGGATGCGCGTCTACCCGTACCTGGACGATTGGCTCCTGGCGGGCCGGTCGGAGGCAGAGGTCCGCGCCCATGTGACGCTGGCATTGCAAGTATTCCGCGAACTCGGGCTGTTGGTCAATGTGCCCAAGTCATCGCTAATCCCCACACAGAGGCTGGATTTCATAGGGGCAACCCTGGACTCGGTAGAGGCACGAGCAAGTCTTCCCGTATCCCGATTCCTGGCTATCAAGGAGGCCGTAACCTCCGTTCAACGATTCCCGACGACCACAGCCAGATGTTGCCTGCAACTCCTGGGTCACATGGCAGCGTGCACGCACGTAGTCGGGCTCGCCCGTCTCCGGCTCCGACCGCTGCAGCTATGGTTGGCTCAGACATATCGCCCCAACAGAGACCCCTTGGACATGGTCGTCACAGTCCCGGCTCGGGTATCGGATGCCCTCAGTTGGTGGCTCAACCAGCAGCAGGTTTGCGCAGGGGTCCCATTCACCGCCCCACAACCGACTCTGACGCTAGTGACAGACGCGTCGGACCTGGGTTGGGGTGCGCACCTAGGGGACCAGCGCACTCAGGGCTTGTGGTCCAGGGAGGAGCGGCTGCTCCACATCAACCTAAAGGAGCTGAGAGCGGTTCGCCTCGCCTGCCAGACCTTTCACGCCACCATAAAAGGACACAGCGTGTCAGTTCTGACAGACAACACTACCGCGATGTTTTACATAAACAAGCAGGGCGGGTCCCGGTCCTCTCCCCTCTGCCGCGAGGCTCTCCTCCTCTGGGACTTCTGCATAGCCCATTCAGTACAACTTCGGGCGGCGTATCTTCCCGGGGTACAGAACGGGCTGGCGGACCGTCTCAGTCGGTCCTACCTCAGGCACGAGTGGCGGCTGAGACGGGACGTCCTCCGGTCCATTTTCCTGAGGTGGGGGTTTCCCCAGGTAGATTTATTTGCCAGCAAAGACAACAGTCAGTGCCCGCAATTCTGCTCGTTTCAGGGTCACAGCCCAGGCTCAGTGGCAGACGCTTTTGCTATCCCATGGGGCGGGAGCCTGAAGTACGCCTTTCCCCCGTTCCCACTCATTCACAAGGTCCTCCTGAAGGTCCGCAGGGACAGGGCGACAGTCATCCTAATCGCCCCGGCGTGGCCACGACAACACTGGTTCACAACTCTGGTGGAACTCTCCGTGACCTCTCCGGTGGCCCTTCCCCTACATCACGACCTCATCACTCAGGATCGAGGTCACCTACTCCACCCGAACCTGTCAGCGCTACATCTCACGGCATGGCTACTCTCTGGCTAAGTGGGGTGGAGCACAGGTGTTCACACGAGGTTCAGCAAATCCTACTTGGTAGTAGGAAACCCTCCACGCGGGCAGCCTACCTGGCTAAGTGGAAGCGCTTCTCCTTGTGGTGTGCGCCTCACCACTCGCAGCCTTTGCAGGCCTCGATACCTCTGATCCTCGACTACTTGCTGCACCTCAAGCGTCAAGGCCTCGCCCCCGCTTCTATTAAGGTGCATCTGGCCGCCATTTCGGCGTTCCACCCTGGAGAATCGGGCAGATCCGTATTCTCCAACCCCACGGTGGTCCGTTTCCTCAAGGGTCTGGAGCGGGTGTTTCCCTACTCGCGCCCTCCTATTCCCCCGTGGAACCTCAATCTGGTTCTCACAAAACTTATGGGGCCGCCCTTTGAACCCCTGGCCTCTTGCTCCCTCACGCACCTTTCGTGGAAGGTCGCGTTCCTTGTGGCCATTACCTCGGCTAGGAGAGTGTCCGAGTTGAGGGCCCTCACCTCGGAGCCCCCTTATACCATCTTTTACAAAGACAAGGTGCAGCTTAGACCTCACCCTAAATTCCTCCCGAAGGTGGTTTCGAATTTTCACATGGGTCAGGACATTTGTTTACCAGTATTCTTCCCTAAGCCCCATACGGACCCGAGCCATCGCAGCCTGCACACCCTGGATGTTCGGCGGGCATTGGCCTTTTATCTGGACCGTACCCGACCTTTCCGTAGGTCGTCTCAGCTGTTCGTGGCCATTGTGGAGCGCATGAAGGGCCAACCGATTTCTACGCAACGCCTGTCGGCGTGGATAGTGCACTGCATACGTACATGCTACGAGCTCGCCAACACGCCTGCTCCTCAGATCAGGGCTCACTCCACTAGAGCCCAGGCGTCCTCGACGGCCTTCTTGGCACAGGTCCCGCTCCAGGAGATCTGCAAGGCAGCCACCTGGTCGTCGGTGCATACCTTCACAGCACACTACGCGATCCACCATCAGACTAGAGATGATGCAGTGGTCGGCAAGGCGGTGCTGCAATCAATTATTCCTTGACTCCTACCCTCCTCCAACGGTAAGCTTGCGAGTCACCTAATGTGGAATGGACGTGAACAAGCACTCGAAGAAGAAAAGACGGTTACTTACCTTCTGTAACTGTTGTTCTTCGAGATGTGTTGTTCACGTCCATTCCAC
>NW_020679094.1:0-7789 GCF_002925995.2 Terrapene triunguis | reverse complement strand
CCCCCCCCCCCCCGTGGGGGGGGGGGCGGCCAGAGGCTTTTTTGCCTGGGGCGGCAAAAAAGCCAGAGCCGGCCCTGCCTGCAGCTCATCATTGCCCAGGCCCATAAGAAGACAGCAGTGACATCTGGGTAGTGCTGCAATCTGATCATGATCTCAACCCTCCCCACACTTCTTGAGCTTGAAAGACCTTGTGAGCCAGGAACAATATATGCATGTTCCTTCCTGTCGCCTATCTCCTGAGAATTTGAAGGCTACTGTGGGACTACAATAGGGTGACCAGATAGGAAGTGTGAAAAATCAGGACACTTTTTTGGGGGGAGGGGGGAGGAGCAGGGGGAATAGTTCCATGTATCAGACAAAGCCCCTAATATTGGGATGGTCCCAATAATATCCGAACGTCTGGGCACCCTAGTCTAAAACATAGATCCCAATCTTTTGGGGCTATTCTATCAGTTTACCAGGTAAAAGCCAAATTCCATGCTGATTTATACCCTGGACAACTCCACTGAATTCAATGGGGTTGCACAGAGTGTGAATCAGCACAGAGCTTAGCCTCCTGACTCTCCTGTGTCAGCCGGTGCCTACTGTCTCCCATTCAGCTGTGCAAGGCCTAACTCCCCGTGGAGCTAGTGTTGCTTCAAATTCCAGTCTGATGATAAGCTTGGGGTTTAGAGATCACCAAGAAACACTTGGTGCAAGAACATGCCCAGTTGAATGGGACAAAGGAAGTGGCAGTGCCCCATGAGCCAGCCCTGGGAGTCAGCAGTAAGGGCTAGAGGTGCAACCCTTATTCATGTCAGTAAGTACTTACACAAGTATTCCACTGAAGTTCATGTCAGAGTCAAAGCCTGTGTGAGGAAGGGTTGGATAATCTAGCTCTAATGTAGGGAGAGGTATCCTAGACTAGTACTCATAAACCTGAGGCACCAGACATGGTGGGCCTAACAGAGGCTGGCAGCCATTGCACTAGAGAAAAGGATTGGAACCGGGTCCTGTGCCCTCCAGAATGAAACGGGGCAGCTGCCATGGGCTATCAACCATAGGTGGAAATGTTACGCCAGCATGAAGATTGTTTCAATCACACTGGAAGAGGCCATTTACTACAGTGTTACCTTGCTTTACCTTCTTTTTCACATTGTAGACCGCGCCAGCCAAACTGACAGATGCAGCCCTTAAATCTGTCGCATTTCCCCCGATTGTTGCAATTACACTTGAGTTTACAGTCCGGCCCATAAAAACCAGATTGGCACTCTGCAAGCACAGGTGTTCAGGGTAAGTGTTAACAGCATGGAATGAATAAAAGCAACTTGCTTTGCATGCTACACATCTTCCATTACTTCAGAATCTTACGCATCAAACTCTGAGGCTGAGTTCAATCCATTCAGTTCAATGGTGGATGCGGCCCATCAGCATAATCCGCTGGCGGGCCACCAGACCGTTTGTTTACATTTGCACGGCTGCCCGCAGCTCCCAATGGCCGCGGTTCGCCGTTCCCAGCCAATGGGAGCTGCGGGAAGTGTCGTCCGGCATCCAAACAGTCTGGCGTCCCACCAGCGGATTACCCTGATGGGCCACGTGCGGCCCGCGGGCCACAGGTTGCCCACCACTGATCCAGTTGGACTGAGTTTGCGAAGGCTTTTGTGCTTAAAGCATCAATACAGGGTTTCGAGGATCATGATGACAACAAAACAGAGCAAAGCTGTTTCTCTACTTGTCATCCTGCGAAGTTGCAAGCATCTTCAACTCCCAGTGAAGCCATTATTATTTGAGTTGTGCTAGTACCCAAAGGCTCCTATCGGGATTATGGCACCATTGTGCTAGATGCTGCAAAGACAGATAGGAAAACTTGGTCCCTGTCCTAAAGAGATTACAGTCTAATATGTAGTCAATGGAAGCTGAAGATGCTTGGCAGTTTGCAGGAATGGGTACTGATGTAACCCACTTTTATCCCTAGAAATATGACAGGATCCTCAAGGCAGGGGTCAATTTTTATGGGGCGGGGAGGGGGGAATGCTGAGAGCCATTTAACCAAACTATAAACCCTATATATAATGGAAACCACGTCAAGCCAGGAGGTGCGGCAGCACCCTCCCCCTCTCCCCCCCAGTTCCAGCACCTATGTACCCAAGGTTATAGAATGTTTTAAATTTCAGTTACAGAATCAGTTAATTTATGGGATACTGGCAATATTTTGCACTTATACAGCACCTTTCATCTGCAAATCTCATATGCTCCTCTGGGGTAGATCTGATTATTATCTCTATTTCATAGATTGGGAAATTGATGGTACGTGGGCTGGGCATAAACAGCATGGCTCTGTCCCACTGCCATTGCTTTTCTTTTTGTGTTTTACACACACTAAGCAGCAGCAAACTTTCAATGCACCATGTTTGTGACTGTACCTTCATCACATGCCAGGCCCTTCCATCCTGTAGCACAAGAGCAGCCATATGGATCTGGTAGACAGAACATATAATATTTGCAGCCTGAGTTCTCTTTACAGCTTTCTTTACAGGTTCTGCCAAATGTGTTGTCTCCGCAAGCTATAAAAGAGGGGAAAAAATGGCCCAACAGCGTCAAGGCCATGAAAGTGCTAGTTCTTCCAGTGATACATCATTAGGCAACGTTAAATAGGGTTACCATTCGTCCGGATTTACCCGGACATGTCCTGCTTTTTGTGTTAAAAATAGCGTCTGGGGGGGAATTTGTAAATCACTAAAAATGTCCGGGATTTCCCCCCCAGGCAGAGCGAGGCGCGGCTGGGAGGGCTGCAGGAAAGTCAGCCGCTCGCATGGGGCTCTGGCAGCCAGAGCCCTTCCCCCGCAGCTTGCCGGGCTGGACTCCGGAGCAGCTGTAGAGCTCCTCCTCCTCCCCCCCCCGCCCGCATTCTGAGCCGGCCGGCCTGCCGGGCCGTTTGCATCGGGCCTCGGCAGCTCCTCCTCCCCCCACTTCTCCTTCTCCCCAGCGCCCCGCTCCGGCAGCACTGTGCGGGGGCAGGGACCGGGTTGTGTGTTGCGCTGGGGAGCGCAGCCATGTGTCCGGCTCCGCACAGAGCCCAACACCATGTTCTGAGCGGCAGGGTAAGGGGGCCAGGGGGCAGGAGAAGGGGCAGGGAGATTTTGGAGGGGGCAGTCAAGAGACGGGGGGGGGTCGGGAGTTCGGGGGGGGTGGAGAAGGTTTTGGGCAGTCAGGGTACAGGTAGGGGGTAGGGTCCTGGGGGGCAGTTAGGGTGGGGGGGTCTTAGGAGGGGGCAGTTAGGGGACAAGGAACAGGGAGTCTTGGCTCTCTTAATGGCTCTCCATGCGTCTCTGGACCCTCTCAGCTGTCGGGCTTGGACGGAAACATTGCCTGAGGGTAGTGAGAGAATGGGTTATCGGTGAGGTGGGGCTGGGCGTGAGCCCGGTCAATAGGGGCAACCCCTACCAAGATCTGAGCCTTTTCTCACACGCCCGTTAGAGCTCGACATTATGCTGTTTGGGACCCCTCTTTGAGGAAAGCCTCTGGATTGCAAATCCAACCGCTACCTCCTCGTGGTGAGAGCCGGTAACTGGCTTGGATAGCCAGGCGGATTGCGGAGGACGAACCCACATCCCACATTCAGTGGGGTGTGGGACGGGGTTGGGCAGCCCCATATGGTGCCACATGGATGCCCCCCTGGTAAGGGTAGCCTCCCCCAGGTACGGGTTGACTCCCCCTGGTAAGGGTTAGATTCCCCCTGGTAAGGGTAGTCTCCCCCAGGCACGGGTTAGTTTCCCCCTGGAAAGGGTTAGTTTCCCCCTGAGAAGGGTAAATCTTTTAGCTATGGAAAAAAGTAATTTATATTTTTATACCGGATTGGCGCTGGACCGGGTTAATAACGCCCCCGCTGTTGGCTTTGATGCCCCGGCTGACAGTGTTAAATATATTAGGGGTGTGATCAGGGTCGCTGTACCAATGGATAAAATCGTGTGGACTATAATGAAGTCTCATGAGCATGAGAGTGAGAATCAAGTCCTCCCAGTGGAGCATGGAGAGGAGGTAGAGGAGAATGTTTGTGATGATCATGGTGAGGAGATTTTATCTATCTTACCGATGGTTTTTACAAGGGACACTTTTAATGATTTAACTATGGAAAGTTTCAATCCAGATTTTAAGTATTTAAGTACATTTGATGATCCATATGTTAGCGAATCGGGATATCTTAATGCTCATTTAGTTAATGGGTCTAGTTTATTAAATAGTTTTAGACCAAGTACTGATTTTAATAGGGATCGTAATAAGGATCTTAACAGTACTGGTAGTAATATAAATATATTAGAAAGTAGTTCGTGGAAGGATGGGGTTTTTTATTTAGAGTATCCCGTTGATAGTTTTAATTGTCCAATATGTCCCCAGATATTACCAACATTTGGTAAATGGGCCAAACACATTAATGTGGTTCATAAAAGTAAAGCCATACGAGTTGTATGTAGTAAATGTGGAAAATCTTCTCAATATCATAATATAGCTTGCCACTACCCCAAGTGCATACCCAAGAAGGCGGATACTCCAATGAAGAGCCATACGTGCTCGGTCTGTGGGCTTGGTTTTCATACTAGATCTGGATTGAGCCAACACTGTAGACATAGACACCCTGCTGTGAGGAATGAGCAAAGAAAAGAAGATATGGCTGCTAAAAGTAAGATCAAAGAGGGATCGACTAGATCTCGTATATGGACCAAAGATGAGGTTGCGCAGCTTATACAGTTGGAAAGGAAATATATTGGGAAAAGGAATATAAATAAATGTATTGAGAGCGAGATGAGGACCAAAACGAATAAACAAATATCAGATAAAAGACGAGAATTAGCAAAGAAGAAGTTAGTGGTAACAGGAGATAGGGAGGAAGTGACTGAGGTAGAGGACATTAGAGTAAATATATTAGAAATTCCGCCCCCAAGAGAGAGGATTTTCCCACTAAAAGGATACCCAGAAGTGGATTTAGTGGAGAAAATATGTAAACGGGGAAAACAAAGTAGGGAGGGAAGAGAAATAATAAATAGTTTAGGGGAAATTGAAGGATTATTAAAGGAGGATTTAACAAAAGCTCTCGGTTGGGCAATGTTGGAAAAATTATGTTATTCATTAGTAGAGGGAAAGGACCCTAGAAATGAAAGTCAAATAGAGTTGAGGAATAAAGGAAAAGGGAAGATGAGAAAGGAGGGGAGAAGGAAGCAATTTAATGCAATTAGGAGATATGCTACAAAGAAAGCTAAGTATAAATTCTATCAACAATTATTTGATAAGGATAGAAGAAGATTGACTCGCATTATAATGGGAGAGCCAGATAAGGCTAAGTGTGCTATCCCTATGAAAGAAATTGAGGAATACTATGTCAATATTTTGGGAACAATTGGACATGGTAATATGATAGGGTGGCCATCATCCACAGAGAATGCGGATAATGATATATTAATGAGTCCGATCTCTGTGGATGAGATTAGAATAGCTTTAAGAGAAATAAGAAAAGATAGTGCTCCTGGCCCAGATAAAGTAAAAGTGAGCAATTTGTGGGATATTTTTAATTTAGACTCCTTAATACTTACAAAAATTTTTAATATATGGTTTCTAAATAGACAGGTACCAGATGAATTTAAGAAAAATAGAACGATTTTAATACCAAAGACACAAGATGAGGAGGAAATGAAGAAGTTAACATCTTGGAGACCATTGACAATTGGGTCAGTTTGGATTAGAATCTATACCAAAATATTAGCAAAAAGACTGGTGGAAACAGTTAAGATATGTAGTAGACAAAAAGGGTTTATATCCGCCCCTGGGTGTGAGGAAAATATTGCTATATTAGATAATTTGATTAAAGGGGCTAAACGAAATGGGAATGAAATTGCAATAGTGTTCGTAGATCTGGCTAAAGCATTTGATTCTGTGGGACACGGACATATAATAGCCGGGTTGAGAAGATTTGGTATAGATGAACATTTTATAGATATTATTAGGGACCTTTATGATAATTGCACAACTAGGGTATGGGTGGGTGATGAAGCTACTGAGTCTATTTTAATTAGGAGGGGGGTCAAGCAGGGTGACCCGTTGTCCCCAATTTTGTTTAATATTGCTATGGATCCCCTTTTAACTAGATTAGAAGTAGAAGGAAGTGGTTTTTATGTTAAGGGTAATGGTGTCACGTCATTGGCTTTTGCCGATGATGTGGCAATTTTAAGTAGCTCATATAAAGGAATGATTAAAAATTTGGGTATCTTAGAGGAGTTTTGTAAAAATACTAATCTCTCTGTTAATGTGAAGAAAACGAAAGGCTTTCATATTTTAACTAAACATAAAACCTATGTAGTTAATCCTAAGGATAATTGGCAGATAGGGTCAGAGGAGATTGAATATGTTCAACCAGGGGATTTTGAAAAATATTTAGGGGCTAGAATAGATCCCTGGATAGGTGTAGGGGGACCGGTACTTAAAGAAAAATTGAAAGATTGGAGTGAGAATTTAATTAAGGCCCCATTAAAACCGGCCCAAAAAATATTAATTTTACAGACATATATCTTACCGAAGCTATTTTATAATCTTCTTTTAATAGAACCCCCTTTTAATCTTTTAGACGATCTTGATGTGTTAGTTAGAAAAATAGTTAAAGAGATTTTACATTTACCTCAGTGTACCACAGATGGGATATTTTATTCTAGAGGTAGGGATGGTGGTTTAGCTCTCACTAAGTTTAGTGTGCAAATCCCAAATATGTTAATTCGTAAATGGAGGAGACATATTGTCTCGAGAGATGATTGGATGGACCTATCTTATCTATATGCAGGAGAAAATCTTGTGGATAAAATATTGTCATTTAGTGCAGTAACATCTCATCCCAAGAAATGGAGGGAAGAGGAATTTTTAAGATGGTCGGAACTGAGATGTCAGGGAATAGGGATAAAATATTTTAAAAATGATTTAATTAGTAATTCGATTTTTAGAAACTCTAGTAAAGTTAAATCGTCAGCGTATATCGCAGCATTGCAGCTTAGGGCAAATATTTATCCTACTAGGGAGACATTAGCAAGAGGAAGAGGAGGTGTGAATGCTCTTTGTAGATGGTGCGGTAAAGTGCGGGAGACTGTTCCCCATATCTCAGGACAATGTTATAAGACTAAGAATGCTAGGATAAAAAGACATAATAGAGTAGTGTCTGCAGTTGTAGATAAGGTTGGTAAATTAGGGTGGAAGGCAATGATAGAGCCCCATTTGAGAAATAGTAAGGGTGAGTTAAGAAAGCCGGATATTATATTTATAAAAGGAGATACAGCAGTGGTGGTTGATGTTACAGTGCGATGGGAGGATAATGCCGGAAGTTTGGAACAAGCCCACAGTGAGAAGGTGGCTTATTATCTTGAGTTAGAGGAAGAAATTAAAAACTTAACGGGAGGTAAAAATATTCACTTCTTTGGTTTTGTGCTTGGGGCGCGTGGCAAGTGGAGTGAAGGTAATAATGATTTGTTACAATTATTGGGAATGGACAGAAGTAAAAATTTTAAGGAGAGTATATGTAGACTTGTTTTATATTCCACTATTGGTATGATGGCTATATTCAGTGACAGGTAAAGATCCCGGAGTTTCCATTCCGTGTATCTTGCCAAAACTAAATTTTAGCTATTTTGGTTTCCATGCTCTAAATTTTCAAATTTTTAATATTGTTTTGAACATTAACTTATTTAGTGTTATTTAATATCTGTCCTTCAATAGAATGGTTTTAATTATATAATAAATACTTATTAATGGATGAAATTCCAATTTAAATTATTAGTTT
>NW_020679093.1:0-2148 GCF_002925995.2 Terrapene triunguis | reverse complement strand
TTGGAGATCTTTGCAGGTATGAATCTTTGAGGTTTGCAAGTAGACACTGTCTGTTACAGCTTTCCCCCTATTCCATTTTGTTTCTTACAGCTGTCCCCTTACTCCATTTTGTTTTTGTTCTCCTCCTGTGGCCGCCCCTCCCTGGCTGTTAAGTTGTTTACCAGGGCCACTGCCCTTCTCAAAGGGAGGGCCCCTTAAGTTGTTTACCAAGAGCCATTGCCCTTCTCAAAGGGATGGCCACTTGTGCTGCGTGCTAAGTGGGACTACTGCCCTGTTCAAAGGGTTGGTCCTGTTATCACCTTGCTAAACCTGGGCTCGGTGTAGGGTAGGCAATGTCCAGAGCTGCAAGACCTAATGTGTTTTTGAGATCCTGGGCATGAGTCATAGGCCTCATGTGCTTTTGAGTCCTGAGGTGGGAACTCACGCCTATGGTCCAGGACTCTGCCCAGGCATGTCTCTATGCTCACCTGCAGTTTTTCCCTGTATCTCCTCCCCTGTGACAGAAGGAGCCTATCAGGATTACTGGCAGGGAAACTGCCTGAGTTTGCCTTTAAGAACAGGCATTTTTGAAACAAACATCAGAAAGGTTCCTGCATTGCTACCTGGTCTGATCAGCCAGGGGTTCTGGGGGGTCCTTTCTCCGCTCTTGTTTTATTTTTGAGCGTACCCCCGTTTTTTAACCCCCCCCCGAAGAATGAATTGCTGCCTGAGAGACCTCCTGATTATCAAGACCGTACCGAGCCCTCCTTGCTTCTTCTGATGTTGTTGCTGCTTCTGCCTTTGCTGCTGCCTTGGGGACTGGTAAGAATCCCTCTGTGAAACTTTCTATACTTTTATTTTATTACTTTAGCTGCTGGCTCTGTTTCCCCAGCACACAGACTCAAGCTAAACCTTGGTCTGTGTCTTAAAACCTCTCTTAAACTCCTTGGTCTGTATCTGTAATCTGTTTCTTGCTTTGCAGCGCCTTTGCTACTAGAAATAAGCCTGTGCCTTCCTGGACTGTATCCTGGGCTGCCAGCTTGCAGCCACCCCCCGCCCACCCCCCCGCTTGCAGCCACCACTAGTTAAATCCCCCTCCCCCCTTAGAGCTGTATCCTGGGCACACACCACTCTGCCTTCTGAAACTACCCCTAGTATAAGGTGCACCCATTAGGTTAGATTTTGTCTTTTAGTCTGGATAAGTTGTAATTTCATTTTGCATAGCTGTAGTTAAGTTAGGTTTAGAAAATTGCTTGCATTGTACCCTGTAAGTTAGGCTTAAAGAACTGTTGCATTGTGTTTTGTTACTTGCTAATTTGTGTAGTTTTGGTTAAGTTAAATCATAGATAAGATTTTGCTGTGTTTTGTATAATTGTCTCTCTGCTGTTTAAACTTGCAGCCTGTCTGTTCTGTCTCCCTGAGTTTAAATCTCCCTCCACCACGTGCTCCTCTTCCCCCATCCCCCAACCTCACTTCTCTACCACTTTCTTTCTCTCTCTCTCTTTTCCTCTCTGCTGTTTAAACTTACAGCCTGTCTGCTCTCTCTCTCTCTAGCATAAAACCCCGTTGGTTACCCCTTTTCTCTCTAACACACCTCACATTTTACATTTACACCACTGGGACACAGTTTTACTTAAAGTGGTTGGTTATTTAACCCATTTGACCCATACTGTTAGTTGGTTATATGCTGTTGTGACACACTCTTTACATAGAAATTGTTAGCTACCTGTTACATTTATACTTCAGTGTTAATTGGTTACTAACTGTATTGTACCCCACTGTATTGTACCCCACTATTGAAACCCCCTATCCCATTTACTAAAAGAACCCCCTCCCCAACTGTCTACTTTAACAAACTCCATACCCCTCACTATTGAATTTTCCCTGTTTTTGCATTTTCTTAATAAAGTTTATTTTGCACCCCACCTGTGTGGTAATTGCTCCCCAAGATCCCATATACCTGCTGGCAGGGACACACACAATCCCTCTACCATTACTTCAGGGATCCCTGTATTGGATACATTTAACGTGGGAACAATCAGATTTGTTTCATCATGGTGGTGAAGTTACGACAAGTATCCTTGCAAAAAATTCTGCTACCCCTAGCTGCAAAGCCAAGCGAATGGAAGAGATGGCTTATTGCAAAATGGGAATCTCTGAGAAATAAGA
>NW_020679092.1:0-6949 GCF_002925995.2 Terrapene triunguis | reverse complement strand
AATTTATTTATTTAAAAAAATAATTTTAAAATGAGTGAAAACAGGTTTGTAGTGAGTCCATATTGGTTAACCGGGAAGTGGGCGGGCTTACCCGCCCACTGCTAAAGGCCCCTCCCCCAGCCTAGCGGGAAGGACCACTGGACCCAGAAACCAAGTAATTCCTTGGGACAACTGATAAAAAAAAACAGGGAGTGAGGTGACGGTTAAAGGTTCAAAATCAGGGAACCAAATGGGGACACCGAGCAAAGGACCCCGGACAGCGCCCACTGCTCCTCAAAGGTGGTAAGGGAGCCAGCGGACGCTGCCCAGTGGAACTCCGCCCGGAGACGTGAAACCAAAAGATTACGAAAGTAGGCCCCACAATCGCAGAGCACCCCCTCGGTCAACATCTTCTCCCTGGTATTATAGATGGTAAGCTTAGCCAGGGCCAGGAAGAGGTTGACGAGGAGATCCCGCGACTTCGTGGGGCCACGGATAGGGTGTGCATAAATAAACAGGTGTGGGGAAAAGTGCAACCAGAACCTCAACAAGAGGTTCTGGAGGAGCCGAAACAGGGGTTGCAGCCTGGCGCACTCGAGGTATGCGTGCGCCAGGGTCTCCCGTAGGCCGCAAAATGGGCAGGCCTCGGGAATGGGAGTGAACCGCGCTAAGTACACGCCCGTGCTCACGGCTCCGTGAAGGAGCCGCCATCCAATGTCTCCGGCGGGCCGTGGAACCAAGGTGGAATAAAGACTGGCCCACCGGGGTTTCTCACCCTCTACAGGTAGTAGGTAGTCCCGCCATTTGGTATCGGGGCGGGACACGAGGGTGAGAAAATGTAACGTGTGGAGCACGAGCGTGTACAGGTGGTCTCTAGGTGCGGTTCGAAACCGGACCGGTTGCAAAGCGTGCAGCCGGTTCGGGTTATGGGATCGGAAGAGCCGGGGGGGCTCACGGGACAGGGGCCCAATAAAAAGATCCGGAGGGCCCGGGGTGAGGGGTGGGCGGGGAGCGCCTTCCCGCAGGGTCCGCCACAGGAAGTCGAGAGCAGGAGGTGACAACGCAGCGCCCACCTCCCGGAGTACACGCAGAGGGGTCGTAAGGGTGGAGAGCCCCATGCGCCGACCAAGCGTGCGGGGATCCACCCAGTCCCCTCTGGTGTAGTCCAGGAGGTCTCCGACCCTGGTGGTTTCCGCCAGGACCAACCTCCGACTCACCGAGGGTGACTCCGCCACCTGCACACGGAGATCGGGATTGTGCAGCAGGGGCTCCGCGAGGAGATCCTCGCCCTCGGTGGCCACAGTGGACCTGGTCGCCGAGAAAAGCTTCCAGGTCCGGAGAAGGTCCTGGTAGAAGACCGGCAGCTCCGAGAGGTCTCGCGGAAGACCTTTCGGGTGAAGAAAAAGGAGCTGCCGGTCGTATCGGAGCCCTCGGAGGCGGCGAAGGAAGGCGTGCGCTAACGTGCTCCATGCCGGACTACCAGCACCATAAAGGAGCCTCTGCAGGGCCTGGAGGCGGAAGACATGGACCTGGCTACGTAGACAGACCAGGCCCTGTCCCCCCTCTTCCAGGGGGAGACTCAAAACCCCTGCAGAGACCCAGTGCAGTCCCGGCCAGAAAAACTCCAGGGCCATCCTCTGGAGCCTGGCCAGGATCCCCGGGGCCGGGCTTAGGGTGTTGAGTCGGTGCCAAAGCATGGACAGGACGAGCTGGTTCAGCACCAGCGCCCTTCCTCGCAGGGAGAGACACCGGAGCAGTCCTGTCCATCTCCGCAACCGCTCACCCACCCTGGCCTCCAAATCCCGCCAGTTCTCCGGCGGAGAAGGATGCGTGGCGGAAAGATAAACGCCAAGATAGAGCAGCGGACCCGCGCTCCACCGAATGGCTTGAAGCGCGGGTGGGAGGGAGCTGGTCTGCCACCCGTCCCCGACCACCAGGCCAGAGCTCTTGACCCAGTTGACCCGGGCGGAGGAGGCCGCCGAATAAACAGCCTGGCAGGCCTCCACCCGCACCAGATCTTCTGGGTCCTGGACCACGAGGAGCACGTCGTCGGCGTACGCCGACAGGACCAGCCGCATCTCCGGCTCTCGAAGCGCCAACCCCGCCATCCTCCGGCGGAGGAGGCAGAGGAAGGGCTCGATCGCCAGAGCGTACAGCTGGCCCGAGAGGGGGCACCCTTGACGCACTCCCCGCCCGAAGCTGACCGGTTCGGTCAGGGCCCAGTTGAGCCTGACCAAACACTCCGCTTCAGCGTACAGCACCCGGAGAAAGCCGACAAACTGGGGCCCGAAGCCGAAAGCCCGCAGGGTGCCCAGGAGATACCCGTGGTCCATCCTGTCGAACGCCTTCTCCTGGTCCAGGGACAGGAGGGCGAACGACAGACCATCCCTACGCCCTAGCTCTAAAAGGTCACGGACCAGGTATAGGTTATTAAAGATACTCCGGCCCGGGACGGTGTAGGTCTGGTCGGGATGGACCACGTCCGCCAGCACGGACCCCAGCCGCAGCGAAATAGCCTTCGCTACGACCTTATAGTCTGTGCTGAGGAGCGAGAGGGGACGCCAATTCCGTAAATCGCGAAGGTCCCCCTTCTTCGGCAACAAGGCGAGCACAGCTCGCCGGCACGAGAGAGGGAGGACCCCGCTTAGCAAGGACTCGGCCCAGACGGTGACAAGGTCTGGGCCGAGGACATCCCAGAACACGCGGTAGAACTCCACGGTTAGCCCGTCCATGCCCGGCGATTTGTTGGTGGGCATGAGCCGGAGGGCTTCCGAGAACTCGGCTAGGGAGAGAGGCAACTCCAGCCGGTCTCGGTCGCCCGCGCTGACCGTCGGGAGCCCGGTCCAGAGCACCCTGCGGGCCTCGGCGTCGGTCGGATCCGGGGAAAAAAGAGCGGCATAGAAGGCCCTGGCCCTTCCACGCATCTCCTCCGGATCCGTGAGGGGGGAGCCGTCCTCCGCCAGGAGGCAGGTGACATGCTTTTTGGCCCCCCTCTTTTTCTCCAGGGCATAGAAGAAGCGGGAGCCGCGATCCATCTCCCGAAGGAGACGGATGCGGGATCGAACGAACGCGCCCCGGGCCCGGTGGTCTTCCAGGGCCCGGAGCTCCTCCCGCTTCTCCCGGTACGCCTCGCAGAGGGGTGGGTCCTCGGGGCTGGAGGCTAGACGCCTCTCCAGCTCCAAGATCTCCCGCTCCAACTGCCCCATCAGCGCACCCCTCCGCCGGCTGGCGCCCCGGGTGTAGTTCCGGCAAAAGAGCCGTGCGCGGACCTTCCCCACATCCCACCACCGCCGCGCCGAGGGAAAGGCACGCCGCTGCTCCCGCCAGGTCAGCCAGAACTCCCGGAAGGTAGCCACGAAGTCCACGTCCTCCAGTAAACTATTATTAAAATGCCAATAGGCCGGCCCTGGCCGCTCAGAACTGAGAGAGGCCGTCACGGACACCAAATGGTGATCCGAGAACGGGGCCGGCCGGACGCTGGAGGCATGGGCCCGTGCCAGATGAAGGCGGGACAAATAGATCCGGTCCAACCGGGAGTGGTGCGACCGGTCATCCTCCACCTGGACATAGGTGAAGGTAGTATCGTCGTCTGGGTGGTGGTCGCGCCAGACGTCCACCAGGGAGTGATGGTCTACAATCTCCCTGAGGACGCCCGCGGCCGCCTGGGAAGTCTCAAGCCCTGAGCGGTCCCGGTCCTCGAGGGTGGTGTTAAAGTCCCCGCCCAGGACCAGGCACTCGCGAGAATCCAGAGTGCCGAGGAAGGCCTCCGCCCGCCGATAGAAAGGCACGCGGTCCGGGCCCTTGTTCGGGGCATAAACGTTGACCAAATTTAAAACTAGCCCGTCCACACGGGCTCGGACGTGCAGCAGGCGGCCCGGCACAACCTCGGCGACCTCCAACACCTCAGGCCGCAGCCCCGGGGAGAACAGGGTGGCCACTCCAGCTGAGTGGGCGCTGAGGTGGCTAAAATAAACCCCATCTCCCCACTCCAGCCGCCAGCTAGCCTCGACGGCCGGAGCCGTATGGGTCTCCTGCAGGAAAATCACAGAGTACCCCCCCTCCCGAAGGAAGGAGAGCACTTGGCACCTGCGGAGACCCACCCTACAGCCCCGGGCGTTCAACGATGCAAAGGTGGTGACTGTCATGTCGAGGGCTGGGGCAGATCCTCACAGGCAGAGGGATCGACGGCCTCCAGCGGGCCCCGCAAGATCCCATGCTCGGCCCCAAAGGCCAACAAGGAGTCGCGGAATCTGCGAGCCCGCCGGTAGGCCGCGAAGTCCTGCCGATCGGACCCCCGCCCCACCCCCAAAAGTGCCTCCACAGCCCGGAGGACGAGATGGAAGTCCCCCCAGCGCCGAAGGGCGAGCTGCACCTTACCCTGGGAACCACGGGTTTCCAATAAAAAGAGGCGCAGCTCATCCCGCAGCGCGGAGGGGGAGGCAGCGGCCAAGCCGCCGCCGTCCTCTGGCAGGGCCCCCGAAGGGTCCTCGCGGCCCACTGACAAACAAGGGGCCGAGCTCCGGCGCCGCTGCGCCGGGCTGCCCGTCCCTAGCCCCGACAAAGAAGAGGGCGGCTGAGGGAACAACACAGCCCCAACAGTGGCGGGAAGGGGAGACACAAAAGCCGCCCCCCGAGGGTCGTCCGCAGGCAACGAAATTGCGACAACCCCGGGGGCAGCAGTGAGCCCAGAGGTGACAGAAAGAGACACCTCAGGGGCAGCAGGAGAGGGAACAGGAGCAGGGACAGGAACGAGCTCCCCATCTCCTGCTGCCAAACCGCTAGATTGCGGCTCCCCCTGGCTTGAGTCAGCATCCAAGGGGACGGAGGCAGCAGGGTTTGGGGAAGTCTCAGGGGCAGGAAGTGTGGAAGGGGCGGGATCGGGGGTAGAAACCAGCTGCTCAGCAACAGCCGGTACCTCAAGGGGCTCGGCGGCTGTGCACGAGATGGCAGGCGCGGCCGGACTGGCAGGTAGGGCCAAGGGTTCCCCCAAAACTAAATCGGGGGCAACAGGACCGGGAGCAGAAGGGGGGCCCGGGACTGAGTCAGCGCTCGGAGCGGGGCCCGCTGGTGGAAGGTTGTCCTCCCCCTGGGTAACTGGGGTCAAACCCAGGGCCTCAATCTCATCAAAGAAGGAGGCGAAAGCGGTCCCCTCGGCCCCGGCGACCTCCCCGCCAGTCACGGAGACAAAGGCCGCCTCGGCAACATCGGCGGCGGCGGGGGACTCAGTTGGAGCAGGGGCCGGGAGAACCGCTACCGAAGCCTCCTCAGGTGCGGGCTCAACGATAGGGACAGGAGTTTCCCCAGCCGCTGCCACGGCGTCCACAGTTTCCATGGCCAGCGCCTCCTGCTGGGTACCGTCCGGGGGCGCGATGGAAGCACTAGCAACGTCGGCTCCCCGCAATATCTTTCGGGGGGTCTGCTCTCCCTCCTCATCAGAGGGGAGGGAGAGAGCCCGCGACCCGCGGGCGCTGCGCTTTCCCCGGACGGTCACCCAGCCCTCTGTGGTGGAAGAGGAGGTGGAGGGCCGGTCAACAGGGACGGGGCCAGAGGGCAAGGGCAGTAACTTTGGGGCTCGGGGTGGCAGGGGGGAAGGGCCAGAGAGCAAGGGCGAACCCTCCCCCTGGGGCGGGCTCGACCCCGCGGCCGGTGGAAGCTGCCCCGCCCCCACCTCCACATGCCCCGCCGATCCAGGGTCGGCGACGGCAAGGCCCGCCCGCTCGGCCGTCTCCGCGGCCAGAGCGGGGAGCGCGGCAGAAGGAGGAGGGACGGCGGCAGCAGCAGCGGCCGAACCGCCAGGGTCGCCGGCGATGACAGGGCCGGCACTCTCCCGGGCCTCGGGGGTCCCGGACGCTCCTCCAGGCCGGGCCAGGGGACAGTCCCTCCGGACATGCCCCGGCGTTCGGCAGAGAAAGCACCGGGCCTCCCCCGTCGAATAATGGACCCGGTAGCGGGCCCCTTGGTGGGGCACCAGGAAGGACCCCTCGAGCGCCGTTCCGACACCCGCCGCCGGCGGCAGTTGGAGCTGGACCTGCCGGCGGAAAGACAGGATGTGACGGAGGACGGGGTCCTTACAGCCCAACGAAAGAGGGCTTATAACTGAAATGGGCTTCCCCAGGGCGGAGAGGGCTGGCAACAGGGCGGCGTTGGGGAGGTAGGGCGGAACGGAGGTCAAGACCACCCGTACGCCCAGGTCCTCCAAGGGTTCCAAAGGAACAAACACGCCCCCCACCGTCAGGCCAATTTCCACCGCCTCCTGCGCGGCGGCCTCCGACGCCAGGAAGAACACGGCCTTCCCATACATTTTGGAGGCCGCCACGATGGCTGAGGGCCCCACCACCCTCGCCAACGCCCGCACGTAGGTCTCGATGTGGGGCGAGGCAGGCACCAGGTGGCAACGGACGCCATGCCTCCTAGTTAGCGAGGGGAAGGGGCCCAGGCCACCGGGGATGGGTCCAGAGGCGGCGGTCGGGGCGGATGGCGCGGTGGTGCGCAGGGTGGCGGCAGCCACCTGGGCGTACGCTCTGGGGGTCCGAGATGGAGCGCCTCCAGAGCTGGTGGAAGGGACGGCAGGAGAGGGAGGGGCCGCGGCCGGAGTCGGGGCCGCGGCGGGGATTGCGGCCCCGCCCGCAGGAGGCTTGGTTCCACGGGCGGGGCCTTTGCCCTTCTTTCTCCCTTGGCCCTTCCTGCTGGTGGAAGGGGCAGCCGTGGCAGCGGCGGTGTCCAGGGCAGGGCTAGCCAAGGGGCCGGCCACTGGGGCGGGCGGGGGCAACAGGGCAGAAGAAGAAAGCGGGGCAGGGGTAAAAGCATGGGCAATGGCGGGAGCAGGGTCAGTGACGGGGGTAGGAGCAGGAGCAGAGTCCCCCGCCATTGCAACCAGCAACCGCTCCTCCTCTCTAAGCAATAGACAGAGGAGGAGGGTCTAACAAAAAAGGAGAGGGGGGGTTAACCACTCCCCCCTGTGAAACTACAG
>NW_020679091.1:0-3387 GCF_002925995.2 Terrapene triunguis | reverse complement strand
CACAATCTGTGTGAGAGCAAGGGGGAGACCTTTATGGCGGGGTGGGAGGTTGAGGCAAATAGCCTGGCTGCTGATTACGCCCAGCCAGACAGCCGGGCGATTAGAAGAGCCCAGCGGGACGCGCTGTGCATCCGGGAGGCTTTGAAAGCCAGTTTCAAGGCTGAGCAGGGTACCCATTGACTTTTAAGTTTGTGGACACAGAAGCTGAACTTGCCCCCGTTTCTTTACCCAGTTGCCGTCGACTATCCTCTCCAATTACATACCCCCTTCACCCCCTTCCCAAAAAATAAAATCTGTTCTGTTTTGTTCATGGACACCGTTGTCTTTATTACTGTTTTCACGGGAATGTTTTAAACCTGGGACGCAGACTGTGGCGGGGAGCGGGTTTAGGGTTGTGATGCAAATGATGCTTCTAAACTCCAGGAATGACAGGCTCCGCGATGGTGGACTGGTTGTTTCAACGGAGCCTGCCAGCCCTCCTGGCCGGGACTGCGTGTATGTGTCGGCTATGTGACTGTCTTGCAGGGGGAGGAGGGTTACAGATCCCCTGCTGCGCGGCTCTGTGATCCAGGGTAAGGACCGCTGCATAAGATCTGTAACTGCCCTCCCCCGCCACCAAGTCACAGAGCAACACCACCGCCCCCACCACACAGAACATGAAAACCACCTCCCAGACTGACCAGGATAACTAGTCACTGCACTGTATATGTGCCCTGCTGCTGCACCTGCCCCCTGCTAAAGGTGACTGTCCTGTCCAATGACCAAGGCCCTTCCCCCCCCTCCAGACAGACTCCCCTCCAAAAGAAGAGGATGGAAACAGAAATGAACAGAAACGTATTCTTTATTAACAACCGCACATGGAACGGGGGGGTGAAACTTGGACGGGGTCTTGTGTGAGGCGGGTAGGAAAGGACTTTTCAAATTTTGGGGAATGAGAGCCTTCTAGTGGTAGAGCAGTCCGCAGGGGTGGAGTGAAATTTTTCCCGGCCCCTTCCACCCCTCCGTGTTTGGACTTTGGGTGAGGGGGGTATGGGACTTGGTGGCGGGGCAGGGCAGTTACAGAGAGACTGCAGCGGGGCTCTCTCCTCCTGCCTCCGGTCCTGCAGAACATCCACAAGGCGGCGGAGCGTGTCCGTTTGCTCCCTCATTAGTCCAAGCAGCGTTTGAGTAGCCTGCCTGTCCTCCTGTCGCCACCTCTCCTCCCGTTCAATGTTTGCCCGGTGCATTTGGGACAAGTTCTCCCTCCACTGTGTCTGCTGGGCTGCCTGTGCTCGGGAGCATTCCATTAGTTCAGCAAACATGTCTTCCCGTGTCCTCTTCTTCCTCCTCCTAATGTGCGCTAGCCTCTGGGCAGATGTGGCTGTGGGAATTGGAAAAAGGGAGTGAATTCCTGAGACAGAGCAATGTATCTGTGAACAGAGAACATAGTCTTTCTCTGTGAACAAGACCATGCAGAGCACCTATCACACGCGCACTGAGGACAAGGTCGAATTTTCGGCCCTCGCCTACAGTGCCTGCGGTCTTGCTGTGGCGAGCTGAGGAGCAGGGCAGGACACCGGACTTTGTCTAGATGGCAAACATGGTAAGCCGTAGACTTGTGGCCGCTTAAAACTTTAAGAGTGGCACTGGCCTCCTTTCACATAGAAAGCAATGCGAGTCTCTGCTGGCAGCAATCCTGCAAGCATGAACTCTGGCCCTGTCCCAGCCCCTCGCGGCTGTAAACCGCGTGGCTGTAAACCGGCGGTTGCAGTTCTGTAAAGGGACGGGCAAGCAGTCCCAATACTAACTTTCCCCTACCTAATTCACAGCAGGGAGTCATGCCTGACATCACCCTCCTGAAGGTCTCCGAGAGCCAGAAGGAGAAGATGCTCCGGGACAGCCTGCAGAAACCGGGGCCATTTGCTGCACTGCTGTGCAAGGCCATGATCCCGGAGTACCTGCTGGCGTTGTGGCAGGGAAACGTGTCCTACCACGGGGGGCCTAATAAGCTGTCCCTGCCCAGGAACCTGCTGATGAGGCTTGAAAAACACCTGCAGGAGGTGTATGAGGAGTTCTCCCCGGAGGATGTCGCCTCGATCCCCGGTTACATTGACCAGTTCTTGGCTTAGGTGCCCTTGGAGGGACAAATGACTGCAGGGTTTTGGGCACTATAATCATGAAGCGGACATTGTGAGATTTTTTTAAAATGGTTCGGACTATATATTGAGGCGCCCAAAGACGGAGTAATCATGATACACTTTGCACTGATTCCCCTTTTGTTTGACTTTCCTGTTTACATGTTTTTAAGCACTTTACCCACTGTTAATATTTTCAATCTTCCTGTTTTGTTGCAAATAAATGTTTACATGTTTTAAAGCACTTTAGCTACTGTTAATATTTTAAATATGCCAGTTATGTTGTAAATAAATGTTTGGATATTTAAAACACTTACTGCTTGATCCTTCCCCTGAATCTGTGTCTGGGGTAACGGCTGGGGAGGGTTGGTAGGGGATCTCTGTCAGGGTGATGAAGAGCTCCTGGCTGTCGGGCAAATCAGCGTTGTAAGCGCTGTCTACTGCCTCGTCCTCCTCATCTCCTTCCTCCTCTTCCCCGTCCGCTGAGGAACCGGCCGCGGACAATATCCCATCCTCAGAGTCCACGGTCAGGGGTGGGGTAGTGGTGGCGGCCGCACCTAGGATGGAATGCAGTGCCTCGTAGAAACGGGATGTGTGAGGCTGGGATCCGGAGCGTCCGTTTGCCTCTTTGGTCTTCTGGTAGCCTTGTCTCAGCTCCTTGATTTTCACGCGGCACTGCGTTGCATCCCGGCTGTAGCCTCTCTCTGCCATGGCTTTAGAGATCTTCTCATAGATCTTTGCATTCCGTCTTTTGGAGCGCAGCTCGGAAAGCACGGACTCATCTCCCCACACAGCGATGAGATCCAAGACTTCCCGATCCGTCCATGCTGGGGCCCTCTTTCTATTGGATTGCACGGCCATCTCTGCTGGAGAGCTCTGCATCGTTGCCACTGCTGCCACTGCTGCTGAGCTCGCCACGGTGTCCAAACAGAAACTGCGCTTCAAACTGCCCAGACAGGAAAAGGAATTCAAATTTTCCCGGGGTGTGGCTGGTCAGAGCATCCGAGCTCGGACTGCTGTCCAGAGCGTCAACAGAGTGGTGCACTGTGGGATAGCTCCCGGAGCTATTACCGTCGATTTCCATCCACACCTAGCCTAATTCGATATGGCCATTTCGAATTTAGCGCTACTCCTCTCGTTGTGGAGGATTACAGAAATCGATTTAAGGAGGGCTCTATGTCGAACTAAATGGCTTCGTGGTGTGGACGGGTGCAGGGTTAATTCGATATAACGGCGCTAAATTCGACATAAAAGCCTAGTGTAGACCAGGCCT
>NW_020679090.1:0-1185 GCF_002925995.2 Terrapene triunguis | reverse complement strand
GTTCCCCTTTGATCACAGGACCCTGCTCAGGAACAGTGAAGTTGCAAGTTCTAATAGGAAACAGCTTCTGATACAAGGGCAGCTCCTCTTCCTCCTCCCCTCCCGTGGGGCTGAGCAGCCCCCCCAACTGCTTCTCTGCCCCTGGCCTCCTTCAACCCATTGTCCCCTTCAGCCTCCCCCCAAATGTCCCCTTCCCCCCATCATCCCCTTCAGCCTCCCCAAACTGTTCCCTTCCCCCCACCGCACCTGGTCACCTTCAGCCCCCCGTTGCCCTCTTCAGCCTCCGGCAACTTCCCCCCACTGCCCTGGCTCCACCACTCTCAGGTTCCCTTCCCCACAACCATCTGCTTCCTTACCATAGGTAAGAGGGGCAGAAAATGCTTTTGAAAAAACCTTTTGTAAAGTAAAAATAAAACAAGCCAAGCAACCCCCTCCCTTGCTTTGTGCTGGGTGCCCAGCTGTGGGCTTGTGTGTGGGGGGGGGCCGGGGCGGTGTTGTTCTGAGCACACTCTGTTCAGGGAAGAGGTGGAGTTGGCCAAAGGGGCAGGTTGAATCTTTAGCAGAGAATTCCTTTCTCCATTCTGTTAGCTAAGCGTTGCTGTTAAATGTCAGCCGACGAATGCAGCATTTGAAGCAATCTGACTCTAAATCCCCTGCCCTCTCGGTTGCTGCAGTTCTCACACCCTCTGCTCTTGTGATGTCACCACATGACATGGTGTCTTATTCCCATAGCGTCTTGTATATTAGACAGGACCAAAGTTTATAAGGTAAAAACTGAAGCATAACTCCTTCCCTTCCCCCTTTGGACTTAGGAAAAATAAATCCTGTCCCCTCCCCCAGCCCAGCCCAGCCCAGCCCAGCCCCACCAGAGCTGCTGCGGCCAGGAGACAGGTGCTCTTTCACCTGGCCCTGAGCTGCTGTGGTGAGAGAGGGCTGGGGGGAGTCCTCTCTCCCTGGGGCAACCTGCTCCTCAAACCCCTCATGCCAAGCCCCAGCCCAGAGCCTGCACCTCCAGCCGGAGCCCTAACCCCCCTGCACCCGAACCCTCTGCTCCAGCCCTGAGCCCCTCATCCCCATCCCCACCCCTGAGCCCACACCCCAGCCGGAGCCCTCACCCCCCTGCACCCCAACCCTCTGCCCCAGCCCTGAGCCCCTCATTCCCAGCCCCACCCCAGAGCCCACACC
>NW_020679089.1:0-2637 GCF_002925995.2 Terrapene triunguis | reverse complement strand
TTCAGGGAAATTCTCTGGCCTGTGTTATACAGGAGTTCAGACTAGATCAGAGGCCCCCAAACTGTGGGGCATGCCCCCCTAGGGGGGCGCGGAGGAACATTCAGTGAGGGGGGGCACGGCAGGGCTTGGGCCAGCCCCCATGGGAGGGAATGCCACCTAGCCCCGCTTTGCTCCCAGATCTGCTCCAGCCCCGCCCCCAGGCTTGGCCTCTGACCGCGGACCAGCCGAGGCTCTGCACCCATCCCCAGTCCCATCCCCGTCCTCAGCCTTGACCCCTGGTACCAGCCCCAGTCCCGGCCCCACCACCAGCCTTGGCACCTGGCTGCGGCCCCACTCCCGGCTCCACTCCTGGTCCCAGACCCACCCCAAGCTGCAGCCCCAGCCTCAGTCCCTTTATCAATGTTGGCATCCCCCAACCCTGGGAGCCATAGCCCTGCTCCCATCCCCGGCGCGGGGGTGTGTGGGGAAAGGGGTAAGGGTGAGAGTGCAACCCTGAAAAGTTTAGGGACCACTGGACTAGATGATCACAATGGTCCCTTCTGGCCTCAGAGTCTGTCCTTCTGTGCTGAGTCTGTTCTGTGTACATCATGGACCAGAACCAGCTGAGCCACTGTGGGATGAACCACACTCACAGACACACCGGCACTGCCAGGCTGCAGCTTTTCTGCCTGGTTCCCCCTCCCACGTCTCAGGGTCACAGGAATGGGAATGGTTTCTGGGCAGTGGCTGCAACAGGGCAACTAGCTCGTCAGGGCTGGTTTGGTTGGGGAATGGCAGCAGATGACGATGAAACCTCCTGCCCTGTCCCTGCTGGAACAGCCAGGGCAGCACCTGGTCCCGGGGTAGTGTCCTATCTCAGTCCCAGCACAGGGGAGTTGCCAGAGACAATAAAGACCCACAAGCTGCTCTGTGGTGCTCACCTCCCACTTGCCGGAATCTGGCGTCTCAATAACATGCCTGTATTTCTTTGTCCCACGCATGGTCCGGGCCCAGAACTGATGGCGATGGCTCTGGAAGAATCCGAAGGTTCCCAAACCTGTTACTCCAGTACAAACAGTCGTCTGCCTGCAGGTGGGTGAGACAAGGACTGGGCACTCACTCCTCCCCCCTCATTCTGGGCAGCTAGGTTTGTTCCAGCCTTATCAGCCCTACGCTGTAATGATTAATCTGAACAGTTACATTTCAACTGCTCCTATCACCCATGTCCTGCTGCTGGGCAGATACCCCAGCTTATCGCTCCAGGGTCCCCACCACCCCCACCACTGATCCCAGGAGGATAAGGGCAGCTGCTTGCGTCATTCCTGCCGCACAGGGAGAACACAGAGCCCAGGCAACTGGTCAGCAGCTGCGCAGCCGCATGGCATGACAGGTGCATATGGGCTCCTGGCCAGGGCCCGTGTGCAGGGCAGGGGACTGTGCATGAGCCCAGCTCACCCTCAGAGCAGCCAGGGACACTGCTTTCCCCAGCAATGCCGTAGGCAGCCAGAGAAAGCCTGTGCCCCCTCCCCAGGAATCAGACAGCGCGAGCACCCCGATAGCACGTCTCTCCCCACCCACCTGCCATTCTGTATCCACCTCAGTATCCTGAGGGCCCTGTCTGCTCCACTTCAGCACCACGGATCCAGCATCTCAGGCCCAGGAGAGATCACAGAACTGAATGGAATTGTCTCTTCTGGGAGCATGGGCAGAGATGGGCGGCCCTGCCCTTGAAGGCCTATGTTCCCCCCTCCCCTGGGAGCACACACGTGGGGGAGACTGCCTTTGTGCTCTGGTCTGACACCCTCATCAGAGCCTCCAGGCAAAGATACCCCACGATAACGGGGTGGGGTGGGAGGGGGCAAAAGGCAAGCCCAAGCTTCCGACCCCCAGGGAGATGTTGTGGCACTCGGGCCCACGAATTTACACAAATTGTGAGCTCAACTGCACCAAGCCCGTACACGCTCATCGGAGGTTACACTAACCATACCAACAACTGCTGGTGGGAAACGGTGCGAAAGGACATCACAAGAACTGACCGGCTCTAAATAAAACAGCCAAGTTAATATGAGTCAAGAACTGTATTGAAATTTTGCTTGTTAAAAAGAGGAGCTGTGTAGCCGGACGCTAATGATCCAAAATTGGTATGTCAGACATTAGGCCTGGTGGCCACAGTAATGAGGGGATGGGCTAGTCCACCCAGCACTCCCTCTGCGGGGCATTAAAAGAAAGAGATTTTATGGGGAAAGTACAAAAGAATGGGGGCGGCTACTGAAGAAACTTCACCATCATGGTGTGTCCCCCCGCACATTGTTTCCTGGGACCTGGGCCATCATCACCCTGAGCCTGAGAAATGTCCTGACCAGGCCAGGCCAGGGAGAAGGAGCCTGATGACACTGCTACCCGACCAGCTCCAGCTGAATCTTAACCACCGCCTGGGAGGAAAGGACTTTAAACAGCAGCTGCAGCAGCAATAACACCAGCTCCAGCCTCTCTCAACTAACCTCTGGTTCTAGGAAGGACAGTGGTTGCCATCTCTGATACCATCTCAGAGCCTGTCAAGCAAGGGTGGGGTTTTTCCTTCTAAAACACTCTGCTCCTAAAGGAAAGGGAACAAGAAACGGTCACATGAAAGCCTTATTTCATCGCTCACATTGCAGC
>NW_020679088.1:0-7069 GCF_002925995.2 Terrapene triunguis | reverse complement strand
GTGTAATATTTACAAAGGTACACTCACCAGAGGTCCCCTGTGTGCCCCCAGAGTCTTGGGTGAGTTCGGGGGTTACTGGTTCCAGGTCCAGGGTGATAAACATATCCTGGCTGTTGGGGAAACCGGTTTCTCCGCTTCCTTGCTGCTGTGAGCTATTTACATTATCTTCATCCTCATCTTCCTCGTACCCCGAACCCGCTTCCCTGTGTGTTTCTCCAGTGAGGGACTCATAGCACACGGTTGGGGTAGTGGTGGCTGCACCCCCTAGAATGGCATGCAGCTCCGCGTAGAAGTGGCATGTTTGCGGCTCAGCCCCGGACCTTCCGTTTGCTTCTCTGGCTTTGTGGTAGGCTTGCCTCAGCTCCTTAATTTTAACGCAGCACTGCTGTGCGTCCCTGTTATGGCCTCTGTCCTTCATGGCCTTGGAGACCTTTTCTAATATTTTGCCATTTCGTTTACTGCTTCGGAGTTCAGCCAGCACTGATTCATCTCCCCATATGGCGAGCAGATCCCGTACCTCCCGTTCTGTCCATGAAGGAGCTCTTTTGCGATCCTGGGACTCCATCACGGTTACCTGTGCTGATGAGCTCTGCGTGGTCACCTGTGCTCTCCGTGCTCAGCAAACAGGAAATGAAATTCAAACATTCGCGGGGCTTTTCCTGTCTACCTGGCCAGTGCATCTGAGTTGAGAGTGCTGTCCAGAGCGGTCACAATGAAGCACTGTGGGATAGCTCCCAGAGGCCAATAACGTCGAATTCCGTCCACACTAACCCAATTCCGACCCCCTGAGGCCGATTTTATCGCTAATCCCCTCGTCGGAGGTGGAGTAAAGAAACCGGTTTAAAGGGCCCTTTAAGTCGAAAGAAAGGGGTTCGTCGTGTGAACGTGTCCAGGCTTAATTCGATTTAACGCGGCTAAAGTCGACCTAAACTCGTAGTGTAGACCAGGCCTAACTTAATTCACATTGAATTTAGTGCACTTTTAAAGTGGAATCCAGAATTCACAATAAGTGGGGAGTTAGTGCGCTTTAAGGGTTTGTGTCAGGTGCACACAGGCATTTTCAATCCACATTAACTTGAATTAGTTTGGACTAAACCCCCCATCGAGATAAGCCCCTAGACTCCAAGCCCAGGGGTTGGGGGTTGGTTCTGCGCTGTCTGACTTAGCCCTCGCAGTGGCAGGGTGATGCTGGAAGGAAGCAAAGGCAGAGAGAGCTGCTTCTCGGGCACAGGGTTGGAGTGTCAGGCTTGGGATTTCTGTAGGCGCCTGTGCACTGTACATCCCCACTGCTTTTCAGGGGAACAGGACTTACTGTGTATTTCTGTAAATAACCAGATGACACCGAAGATAACTCTGACTTCATGTCTGCAATTGCTCATCCAAACAGATCCCTGCTCCCCCAGGCAGGCCCAAATTTCAACTACTGCTCAGGCAAAGAGGCTTTGAGACCTGTCAGAAACCATGTGATGTGAGCAGGCATGGAGCAAATCACCCTGTATATTCATTATTCATTATGTGTGATGTGATTGGTCACTTAAGTCACCTGGGTTGAAAGCACCACCAGACTGGGATGAGAGGGTTTGTGTGTGGACAGAAGGGGGGTTAGGGCAATGCCTGAGTTAACTCTGCCATGAAGACAGACCCTGTTAGACACAGGCGCTAACTTTTGTTTTTCCGAGTGGATGCTCCGGTCCTACTCTGCCCCAAGGCCCTGCTCCCACAGGGCATTGTCCCCCAGGCCCCACCCTCACTCCGCCTCTTCCTGCTCCTACTCCACCCCCTTCCCAGAGGCCCCCCTGCCTACCTGCAACTTGCTCCTCTCCCTCTCCTCCCGGAGCCTCCTCACCCACGCGCCAGCCTCTCGCTCCTCTCTGCCCCCTCCCCTGAGCGCCTCCCACCAGCCGCTCACTGATCAACGGCCAGCCCCAGGACCCACCAAACAGCTGATCGGTGGTCAGTCACGGGACCCGCAGAACAGCTGATCAGCAGCCAGCTACAGGGTCCACCGAACATCTGATTGGTGGCCAGCCCCAGGACCCGCGGAACAGCTGATTGGCGGCAAGCACCAAACAGCTGTGGCTGGTAGGTGCTGAGCACTCCCTATTTTTTTCCAGAGGTGCTTGGGCCCCAGAGCACCCATGGAGTCAGTACCTGTGCTGTTAGCACAGAACGCAGCCCCCAGATTAGGCAAGGTGGGTTCCTCCTGGCCAGTCCCAATACAGGATGAGGAAATAAAACCTCTTTTTAAACTACCAGAAAACCCAAAGCAAAGAGGTGACTCCTGAGTGTTTCAGGTCACTCTGAGGCATTTACACTGCAGGCCAGGAATCAGGAAGCTGCATGTTTCTACAGATACCTGTTTAAAGAAACCTGACTGTATACAATAAGCCATTGTCGATGTCTGACTCAGCCCAGGGAACAGATCTGAGTGGTTTGCAAAGAACTGTACAGAGGTGAGGAGAAGTTCATATAAATAAATGTTTCTGCTAAGACGCCAAGCTCCAAAATGGTTCACTAGTAAATATTTTGTATGATTGCCATATCTGGAGCAGTCAATCAATTAACAACACAGAAATTTTGTTTTTAAAAACTTTCTCTATACATGGACACCCTCATAGACCTCAAGGAGAGCAAACAGACCCAAATACAAACAGAGAGAATGTTACACACAGATGTGTCCTCTTCCTGACATTTAGGGAAGCCATTCCAAAGGTCACTCCCCACCCACTGGATCTACGTGTCCTGCCTCGGTCACCACAATTCTTTGGTAACCCGCTAAACAGGTTCACATTCCAAACTCGCAGGGACGTTCTGCAGAAAGGCAACAAGGCCAAGGCCTGGTGAATCCCCTGATTCCACAGCCAGAAAATTCACCCAGGCCATGCCACCGGCATCCAGAATCTGAGCTCTTGGCCTGGCCCACTGTGGCAATGTACAGGGGCCATTAAAACTTGTCTCTGGCTGCGGGAGACTTTCCCCCATACAGGTGCTGTGGAACGCAGCCGCAGGCTCAGCATCAAAGGGCCCCTTGCAAGCCCCACCATGAACGGTGTGCTAGGAGTGCAGCTGGGGGCTAGCGGGGCTGGGAGGGAATGTGCTGCCGGCAAAAGGCGGTGGGTCCATACTGTTAGCACTATGGTCATTTTTGACAGTGCTGCCTCCCATAGGCGGCCCACACTGGGGTCCAATGACTTAGGGTAGCTCCCCTGGCTACCTTAAATTACCCTGGGGGATGTTTTATTCCCCCCCCCCCCCCCCCCCCCAGAGCAGCCTGGAAGCCCAAGGATACAAAAGTGGAGTCAAGCAACCTTTGCCATCTCTCCCCCAGAGCTGCGAGTTCTATGGTGTACGTCCCAGAGGCCCTGCACGGTATCGCACCCTATGTTTCTAGATCTTGTCTTTGCAGAGATAACCCTGAAAAGGAACTGAGTGTAAGTGATGCAGTGGTGCTTGCCTGAGTCTGCAGACAGCCTGAAACAATAGCGCTAAGAAATGGGAACTTCTCCATTCCTCACAGCTCAGTGGACTCATGATGCCATGGAATTCAGTGTGTCTGCCACAGAATTCACAGGCTGCCCAAAGATTTATCCTCTGTGTCCCTGCCCTGCTGCAGACAGGAGTGGGGGGAGCCACCCCTCATCTAAACAGCCAACGCCCCAGTCAGAGAAGGAATCTTTCCTCTCTCTTTCAAACATGCAATAGTCCAACCAAGACTGAGCAAACCCACCCTGGATGCTTCAGTTTTCACCACTATTAGCAGCTTCAAATCTATTCCTGAGCAAGCTGAGAGGGGATCTAGCAAAAGGCCCATCACCAGCTCATCTAGCTGGAGCTCACCCTCTAGAAATGGCTCGCTCTGGATTGAAGTCAGGCCATTGAACTGCAACTGCTTTCGGGGCACTGATGGATGATCTCCTTCTGTCACTGGACAGGTGGTTAGAAACTGACCAAGGAGCTATGAACTCCTGCTGACTTGATGCTGTAAACGAGCAGCATTCCCACCCCACTCCAGAGTCTGCACATGGTGTGTGGGGTCAAACTCACTCCTGCCCTGGGACTTTGCTTTATTCACAAAGTAACTCACAATAACACAACGGGAACTCCAGCCCCAGCTTTCCTCCCAGTCTGGCTTTTCCTAGGGCTCCTCCTGTGGTGCCAGCAGAGAATGGGCACAGCAGGTCCTGGGGTGGCTTACAATGGGACATGCTCACAGAGGTTGAGGGCTCTGGCTGGCCCCTGGCTGCCCAGAGGGAAGGGCCTGTGAGCTTACAGAACTGGGCACAGGAAGCACAGAGAGGTCCAGGTCTAACAGAGGCAGATGTCCCAACCAGTACTGCCCATGGAATTTCACTACGGGCCAGAGTTACGAAGGTACGGCAGTGCCTACAGAGGCAGATAGATGCCTAGTGGGGTTCTCAAAAGAATCTAAGAAAGTAATGAGCCCAAGGGAAATCAGTAGGCGTTAGGTACCTAAGGGCTGTTGAACCCAATGGGAGTTAAGTGCCTAAACAGAGTAAGCACTTTTGAAAATCTCACAAGGTACCTACCTGCATCTTTAGGTTCCTAAATACCTCTGAAAATCTGACTTTACATCCCTCCCTGCTTACCTAGAGGAGGAATTATACAAACCAAATCAAACACAACACCAGAAATCACACCCAGAAATCCTCCTCTGACATTCCACCCAGAGATCTGTCACAGGCCAACTTTCCCAACGCAAGCCTCCTGCACAGGGGTTTGCTTGTGCATTGGAAATGGCAGGCAACCAGCCTTCTGTGGTCTGGACCAGAGGAGGGAGCTCCTGATCCTAAGCTCAACAACTAGGACTTTCTGATTTTGCCTCTAGAACATGCCTGGCAAGCGCTGGAAGCTTTGGTTCCCTGAAATGCAGGGCAATCCCAGTGAATATGTGATTGGGTCCAATCCCAGGCTCACCGCGCTCATACTGTGGTTCCCATTGAGGAGTTATCTCCATAGCTGGGACAGGGGCTTGGTCCTATGCTACAGAGTTAGATCGACATAAGGCAGTTTACATCAAACTAATTATGTCAGTGTAACACTAACGTGACATTGCACCCCATAATGCTATGTAGAAATATGCTTATGAGTGTAAATATGACATAACTGGAATATGTTTTATGCTAGATATGCCATGTAACATGTCTTTGTAAAGGTTATGATCTACTGAATGTATTCATCCTATTTGTATGCATGCATCATTTTAATATCTGAAGTTATGAGTGTTGGCTCTATGCTTGTATTTAAAGTGTTTGCTATAGGAAGCACATAAGGCAGATTTGGTCAACATAGTGTGAAGGGGTTATTCAAGTAATTGGGAGTATTTAGCTAACAATGGACCTTGGGAGACACCAATCCATATCTAAGCTTTCCTGGGAACCTTCAAACTAACATGTAAACAATGGCATCGGCCTGCAAGTAGCTGAATCATTCATAGACGTGTGACTTGGCCAGGTGACTGAAAAACTCCATCTTGTGGAGGGCATTTTATACAGGAGAGGAGAGGAGTTTCCACCCACAAGAGAGATATATAAGGCTCTGGATACCCCTCCATTTTATCTTCAGCTGGCTCAAAAGATATCCTCTCCACCCTAAAGGTACGCCTAAAAGAAACTGGAACAAAGGACAGTAACTGCGGGGGTGTGAGTGATTGCTGGACGCAGACTAGGAAGTAGTCTAGTCTGGCAAGGAAGCTTATTGGAACATCTCTAAGGGTGAGATTTACCTAGGGTGACCAGATGTCCCGATTTTATAGGGACAGTCCCGATTTTGGGGGCTTTTTCTTATATAGGCACCTATTACCCCACATCCTAGGTCCCAATTTTTTACACTTTCTATTTGGTCACCCTAGATTTACCTGCATTTAATTTCCTACTGTATTAGGCTTAGGCTTGCTATTTTATTTTATTTTGCTTGGTAACTTACTTTGTTCTGTCTGTTATTACTTGGAACCACTTAAATCCTACATTTTATATTTAATAAAATCACTTTTTACTTATTAATTAATGCAGAGCAAGTAATTAATTCCTGGGGGAGCAAACAGCTGTGCATATCTCTCCATCAGTGTTATAGAGGGTGAACAATTTATGAGTTTACCCTGTATAAGCATTATACAGAGTAAAACGGATTTATTTAGGGTTTGGAGCCCATTGGGAACTGGGTATCTGGGTGTTGGAGACAGGAGCACTTCTTAAGCTGTTTTCAATTAAGCCCGCAGCTTTTGGAGGATGTGGTTCGGACCTGGGCCTGTGTTTGTAGCAGGCTAGTGTGTCTGGCTCAACAAGGCATGGTACTGAAGTCCCAAGCTGCCAGGGAAAACAGGCTTAGAGGTAGTCCCAGTACATCAGGTGGCAGTCCCAAAGGGATTTCTGTGACCCAACCCATCACAACTACAGCCTTGCTCCCACTGATGTAAGTGCCCTGCTACACTGATATAATAACTCCACCTCCACGAGAGGTGCAGGGCTTATGTGGGTGTAGTTAGGTCGATGCAGTGAGTGTGTAGACACTGTCTCACTTACATCAACTGTTGGCTGTCATTCTGTCAGTTTCATGGCTCCCCTGGCTAGAAAGCCAGGCTGTTCTGGGGCAGGTAGGGGGCTCCAGCTAGGGACCAGCTGCCTTGCGGCTCCCCTGTCATAGCCTGGCTGTGCCCTCCATGCTTGGAGCTTGGATGCTGTGACGTTATTAACATGCACTGGGACCGTATAGATCATTGGTGCAACCAAGGTCCTGTAGTGGCACCAACTCTTAAATAAAGGGGGTCAAATCAGGAAGACCAGGTTATGGTTTGCCGGTTATGATAACGCTATCTGTATGGATATATCATTTTTTGTATTTAACATTATAAGTATTGGTTCTATACTGTCTGTATTTCAAACTTGTGCTATGCTTCTGGGTGACAACCCAGACACGTATCAGAGTAGCAGCCATGTTAGTCTGTATCCGCAAAAAGAACAGGAGTACTTGTGGCACCTTAGAGACTAACAAATTTATTTGAGCATAAGCTTTCGTGGGCTACAGCATCCGAAGAAGTGGGCTGTAGCCCACG
>NW_020679087.1:0-4458 GCF_002925995.2 Terrapene triunguis | reverse complement strand
CCACACTCTACTGAGCCTGCAGCGTCATTTTGCTTCAACAAGCTTTCGTCTGTGAGTTCGGACAGCGTGGGAACTTGTAGTGATGGAGGATTGAGCCTCTTTTTTTTTTGCTGTCATCTTCACTTCATAATTTCGAGACCATTTGTAAATGATGGACTCATGGCTTTCTTGTTGTCATTTAATTATCAAGTTATTTTTTACCTTTGGTCCCATGAGTCCAATCTCGCCTTCTAATCCTGGTATTCCTAGAGGACCCTAGGAGACAATGGAATCTCTCTTAGGATATGGCTTTATTGCCTGAAAAGGGATTCATTGAGCATTATGAACTAGATCTTACATCCCTTCCTGGAATGCCATCACTGCCTGGTATTCCTGGAGATCCTTCATTGCCCTGAAAATTATAATATTAATATAATCAAAATAGCAACACCACCTCATAACTTCCTATAAGCACTTCCTCACCTCATGGGTTCCCCTCATCTCCAGCTGCAGCATTGAACAGCATCCTTTTCTCTCCCTCCACTCCCCCTCCTCCCCCCCACACACATTGGGCTCTCTCTTGGACCTTCAATGGCCTTTTACTGCCTGCATCTTCTCCCGATTCTTCCTTTGAGTGTTCTGTGGCTTGGCCCACTAGCCAAGTCACATACAATTCTTCTGAAGTAGCATGAACAAGTCCAAATAAAAGTCCAAACAAACCTTCAAACTAATAATCCTTCCACCACGCTCAGGCTTCACTGTAGTTCCCTTGTTGTCTCTACCTCAGGGCTACCCCTGCAGAAGTCTAACTCATTCCTTCAGTGTCCTCTGTTATTTCCTGTCTGTTAAACCCTATCCCAGAGCTTCTCCCTACCAGAGAGACTTGCATCCTCTGCAGTCCCTCTCTCTAAGGGTATGTCTACACTACAAAATTAGGTCGGATTTATAGAAGCCGGTTTTATAGAAACCGGTTGTATGCAGCCGATTGTGTGTGTCCCCACATAAAATGCTCTAAGTGCATGAAGTCGGCGGACCGCGTCCACAGTACCGAGGCTAGCGTCGACTTCCGGCGCATTGCACTATGGTACCTATCCCACAGTTCCCGGAGTCTCCGGCGCCCATTGGAATTATGGGTTGATATCGCAATGCCCGAATGATGCAAAGCAGTGCCGCGGGGGGTTCTGGGTACATTGCGTCAGGCCCCTCCCCCGCCGTCACAGCAACGGCAGACAATAGATTCGCGCCTTTTTACCTGGGTTACCTGTGCAGACAACATACCACGCCAAGCATTGAGCCCGCTCAGCTCAGCTCACCGTCACCATATGTCTTCCGGGTGCCGGCAAACGTGGGACTGCATTGCTAAACAGCAGCAGCAGCTTACTGCCTTTTGGGGGTAGACGGTGCAGCATGACTGGTAGCCTTCATTGGCGATCTGGGTGCTGGCAGCTGTGGGGCTGGCAGCCGTGGGGCTGCATTGCACCAGCCCCTTGCCTTTTGGTAGAAGATGGTTTATTACGACTGGTAACCGTCGTCGTCGTACTGCAGTGGCTGTCGATCATGGGCACCCGGGCAGACAATGATGGTTATCAGTCGTAGTATGCTATTTTCTGCCATGCGCCCTGTTGGATCATTGCACGTTAGCAGAGTCGTAGTATGCTATTTTCTGCCAAGTGCCCAGTATTGTCTGCTAAGCACCCAGAAGAGGCCGATGGCGATCTGGGTGCTGGCAGACATGGGGCTGGCAGACGTGGGGCTAGATTGCTACACAGCAGCAACCCCTTGCCTTTTGGGCAGAAGATAGTATATTATGACTGGTATCCGTCGTTGTCATACTGCAGTGAGTATCAGATGGTGCAATAGACCTGAAGGCTAACTGCCAAGCGCCCAGTATTTGCTGCCAAGCACCCAGAAAATGCCAAGGGCTATCAGTCATGCTGCACCGTCGTCTTAAGATGTAAAAAATAGATTTATTCTGTATTCATTTGCTTCCCCCCTCCCTCCTGCTAAACCCAGGCTTTTGAGTTCAATCTTTGGGGGGGGGGCCATTCTGTGTGACAGTTGTTTGTGTTTCTCCCTGATGCAAAGCCACCTTTCTTGATTTTAATTCCCTGTACCTGTACGCCATGTTGTCACTCGCCCCTCCCTCCCTCCCTCCCTCTCTCCCTCCCTTCTTCCCCTGGTCCGTCAGATACTACTTTCGCGCCTTTTTTCAGACCAGACGCCATAGCCAGCACTGGGATCATGGAGCCCGCTCAGATCACCGCGGCAATTATGAGCACTATGAACACCACGCGCATTGTCCTGGAGTATATGCAGAGCCTCCTGGACATGCCAAAGCAAAACCAGGACCAGCTGAGGAGGAGGCGATTGCAGCGCGGCGACGATAGTGATGAGGAAATTGACATGGACCTCTCACAAGGCACAGGCCCCAGCAATGTGGAAATCATGGTGTTACTGGGGCAGGTTCATGCCGTGGACCGCCGATTCTGGGCCCGGGAAACAAGCACAGACTGGTGGGACCGCATCGTGTTGCAGGTCTGGGACGATGCCCAGTGGCTGCGAAACTTTCGCATGCGTAAGGGCACTTTCGTGGAACTTTGTGGCTTGCTTTCCCCTGCCCTGAAGCGCCAGAATACCAGGATGAGAGCAGCCCTCACAGTGGAGAAGCGAGTGGCGATAGCCCTGTGGAAGCTTGCAACGCCAGACAGCTACCGGTCAGTGGGGAATCAATTTGGAGTGGGCAAATCTACTGTGGGGGCTGCTGTGATCCAAGTTGCCAGGGCAATGAGAGACCTGGTGATATCAAGGGTAGTGACTCTGGGAAACGTGCAGACCATAGTGGATGGCTTTGCTGCAATGGGATTCCCAAACTGTGGTGGGGCAATAGACGGAACCCATATCCCTATCTTGGCACCGGCGCACCAAGCCACCGACTACATAAACCGCAAGGGGTACTTTTCAATGCTGCTGCAAGCCCTGGTGGATCACAAGGGACGTTTCACCGACATCAACGTGGGCTGGCCGGGAAGGGTACATGATGCCCGCGTCTTCAGGCAGTCTCTTCTGTTTCGAAAGCTGGAGGAAGGGACTTTCTTCCCGGACCAGAAAATAACCATTGGGGATGTTGAAATGCCTATCGTTATCCTTGGGGACCCAGCCTACCCCTTAATGCCATGGCTCATGAAGCCGTACACAGGCAGCCTGGACAGTAGTCAGGACCTGTTCAACTACAGGCTGAGCAAGTGCCGAATGGTGGTGGAATGTGCATTTGGGCGTTTAAAAGCGCGCTGGCGCAGCTTACTGACTCGCTCAGACCTTAGCGAAAAGAATATCCCCATTGTTATTGCTGCTTGCTGTGTGCTCCACAATATCTGTGAAAGTAAGGGGGAGACATTTATGGCGGGGTGGGAGGTTGAGGCAAATCGCCTGGCCGCTGATTACGCGCAGCCAGACACCAGGGCGGTTAGAGGAGCACAGCAGGGCGCGGTGCGCATCAGAGAAGCGTTGAAAACCAGTTTTGTGACTGGCCAGGCTACGGAGAGAAACTTCTGTTTGTTTCTCCTTGGTGAACCCTCCGCCCCTCCTCCCCCACCCGGTTAACTCTACTTCCCTGCAAACCAACCACCCCACCCTCCCCTACTACCCTCCCCCCTTCGAGCACCACTTGCAGAGGCAATAAAGTCATTGTTACTTCACATTCATGCATTCTTTATTAATTCAGCACACAACTAGGGGGATAATTGCAAAGGTAGGCCTGGATGGGTGGGGGAGGAGGGAAGGAAAAAGACACAGTGCACTTTAAAACTTTAAAACTTATTGCACTGGAAATCATCTAGGCTGGAGTGATTGGGTGGCCGGAGGCCCCCCCACCATGTTCTTGGGCGTCTGGGTGAGGAGGCAATGGGACTTGGGGAGGAGGGCTGTTGGTTACAGAGGGGCTGTAGCGGCGGTCTCTGCTCCTGCTGCCTTTCCTGCAGCTCAACCATACGCAGGAGCATATCACTTTGATGCTCCAGCAGCCGGAGCATCGACTCTTGCTTTCTGAGTACAAGTTGATGCCACCTCTCCTCTTCAGCCCGCGTTTCAGCACGCAACTTCTCCTCTTGAGCACGCAACTTCTCCTCTTCAGCCCGCGATTCAGCATGCCACCTCTCCTCTCGCTCATATTGGGCTTTTTTAAAATCAGTCATTGACTGCCTCCACGCATTCTGCTGTGCTCTGTCAGCGTGGGAGGCAGTCTGTAGTTCAGTAAACATTTCGTCACGCGTCCTTCGCTTCCTTCTTCGAATATTCACTAGCCTCTGCGAAGGAGTAAGATTTGCAGCTGGTGGAGAAGGGAGAGGTGGTTAAAAAAGATACATTTTAGAGAACAATGGGTACACTCTTTCACGTTAGATTTTGCTGTTCACAACATCACACAGCACATGTGCTTTCGTTACAAGGTCGCATTTTTCCTCTTATATTGAGAGTCTCCTGGTT
>NW_020679086.1:0-2599 GCF_002925995.2 Terrapene triunguis | reverse complement strand
GCATAATCTGGCTAAGTGGTTACTTTAAGGCAGTGGTGGGCAACCTGCGGCCCGCGGGCTGCATGCGGTTCATCAGGGTAATCCGCTGGCGGGCCACGAGACAGTTTGTTTACATTAACCATCTACAGGCACTGCCGCCCACAGCTCTCAGGGGCCATGGTTTGCCGTTCCTGGCCAATGGGAGCTGCGGGAATCGGTGTGGGCCTCAGGGATGTGCTGGCCGCCACTTCCCGCAGCTCCCATTGGCCAGGAACGGAGAACCGTGGGCACTGGGCGCTGTGGGTGGCCATGCCTGTGGACGGTTATTCTTCTATAGCAAAGTCATGATTTTCTACTTATTGTGGGCTAGTCAGTAGAGCACTGGATAGGAGATCTGGGTTCTCTTCTTGAGCAAGGCACTTTACCTCTCTGTGTGAGCTTGCCAATCTGTAAAATGGGGATAATGATGCTCACCTTCTTTGAGATCTGCTGATGAAAAGGGCTTTATAAAAGCTAAGTATTATCATTACACTGTGGCACAATTGTGGTGGAGGAATTGAGGTTTTTTGTTTGTTTCTTTTTTTTTAATATCAGTGTCAGTTGGCTAGATGGAGTTAATTTGACACAAGAAGTGTCAAAAAAGAAGTTAACAGGAAGCCTTTAGAGACACCGCTTTGTAAAGAAATAATCACTCAAGACAGAAATTGTGTCATCAGCCAAGTAAAAGGGAATGTCTCTACTTGACTTTTCTAAAGAGAGAGAGAGAGAGAGAGAATGAGAGGGAATGAGGAATAGCCTTCTTGTAATAACAACTTTGTGTATATTAAACCAAGAGGCTATTTCAACAAAATGCAAGAGGAGTCATTGAAATGGTAGTTTTAAATAAAAGATTTCTTTCAATTCATAAGAATGCTCTTTTTTTATAGTTAGTTAAGGGCACACATTGGTAAACTAGACCAGATCCTGCATACCTTGCTCACTCAAAACTCCTGTTGATTGTACTAGGAGCTTTGGGTATGCAAAGAGTGCAGCATCTCGGCCACTGGCAAAATCTGAGGTAACTGAATTCAAAGTACAGTGTATTTAGATGCATATACAGGACCTGCTCCTGGTCCCATTGAAGCCAATGTCAAAACTCCCAATGACTTTGGGAATATGGGAGCAACCCCCCTAGCAAGTATAGATTTATATTAGCATCCATCCAAATGCTTTGAGGGAACTGAAGAAGGAAGTGGTCAAGCTGCTACCAAAAATCTATAATCTATCATTAAAATCAAGGGACTGAAAGGTAGTGATAGTTATGCCAGACAAGGCAAAATTGAAGAGGACAAATATGAATTAAATTAGTCAACACTAGAGAGGATTGTGAGAAACTTCAGAAAGACCTAAACAAACTTGACAATAGCAAATTAAAATTATTAGGATTATTCAGGTTAAAGAGGAGATGAATATGAGACAATAAAGGTATGTAAAAGTGGTATGCAGGAGGTCACATGGATATTCCTTTTACCTTTACTCATAATAAAAAAAAAAGTCAGAGATACTCAATGAAATTAAAAGATAACAAATCTAGAAGTGAAAAGAGGACGTACATTTTAATATATAATTAAACGTACATAACATGTAACTAAACTGACACATGATATTATTTAGGCAAAAAGCATAACAACATTAGTCATTAATGTAAATGACAAAAATATCATCTGCTTTTACATTTGCTAGGATATAAAATTAAAGGGGTGCCAGCCCACATATTTCAGGACATAAGCAAGCCGCTAATTATCTGAGGGTTAGAAAGAAATTTCTCTCATATTCATAATATTATCAATTTGCCTTTCACTCCAATTAACATCTCCCATCGAATAATCTCCTACTGGCCACTACTGGAAACAGGATATTGGACGGGATGCATCATCAATCTCCTCGGGTTTAGCAAGTTTATGTCCCTTACTGACCAAATCCAAAGATACAATTTCCGTTCCTGAAAAATCATAAGGCTGAAAGTAGGACAATGAATATAATTATCATTAGTGGGTATAGCCATTAAATTGATTACTCCACTGGACTCAAGCTAACTTTTATTCCATGCCACCTTTCATTCCATTTCATTCTTTTCTTTACATTCCACCATTCACTTCATGCCTTTCTGGTCTTTCAATTGAAGGATTATTTGTTAAGAAAATGAGGTGTTAGACTGGAGAAATACAAAAGGGAATGGCAGACTGCACATTCCTAGGAAAAGGTAACATCACCATTCATCACTAGAATGTTCACATATATATTAAGTAACTATTGTGGAGCTGTTTTTGTGAACTTCCTATAGTTCAGAATTTTCACACATGAATGTGTAAAGTTACCGTATATACTTGTTCATTAGCCCGTTCATTTATAAGCCAACCCCCCAAGATGGATAAGTAAAAATAGCAAAAACTGTATGACCCTTTCATAAGCCGACCCTATATTTCAGGGGTTGAAAAACTTTGGTTCCCAGCCTGTCAGGGTAAGCCACTTCCCGCAACTCCCATTGGCTGGGAATGGTGAACCACAGCCACAGGGAGTTGAGGGGCTCCATGCCTGCCAGGGGCGGCTCTATGTATTTTGCCGCCCCAAGCACGGCAGT
>NW_020679085.1:0-1455 GCF_002925995.2 Terrapene triunguis | reverse complement strand
GGAAATGCAGCACTAGAAACCCTGAGCTCCCTGCGTGTGTCCCTGTGGCTTTAGCCCGGGCGTCTCACCTCAGTCTCTGCTCCTAGGTGAAGTGCTAACAAAGCTCTCCAGAGGCTGGAGGTTTTACGGTGGGAACTTCTATTACTTTTCACAAGGAACGAAGTCGTGGGACGAGGCCGAGCGGTTCTGTGTGTCTTGGAACTCACACTTGACCTCTGTCTCCTCCCAGGCAGAACAGGTGAGTGCAGGAAGCTCCTAGGGGCTTGGACAATGGGTCAGTGCCTTGTTTCATACCAGAAGGAGATGGAAGGGGGCAGCTGAGGTTGGAAACCATCGGAGAGGATGCCAAGCCTTGGAAATCCATTGGGGTTTCCCCGCGCAGGTTCAGATCCTGCCAACTACGTCACTGTGATGGGTTGGATCACAGAAACCCCCTTGGGACCTGCCACCTGATGTGCAAAGACTACCCCTGTTCCTGTTTTCCCTGCCAGCTCAGGACTCCAGCACCCTGTCTTGCTGAGCCAGACACACCCGTCTGCTCCAACACCGACCCAGGGTCTGAATCACTTGTCCCAAAGCTGCAAGTTTACCTGAAAACAGCTCCTAGAAGTGTGCTTGTCTTTAGCACTCAGATGCCCAACTCCCAATGGGGTCTAAACCCAAATAAATCCGTTTTACCCTGCATAAAGCTTATGCAGGGCAAACTCATAAATTGTTCGCCCTCTATAACACTGATAGAGAAATATGCACAGCTGTTTGCTCCCCCAGGTATCAATACATACTCTGAGTAAATTACTAAATAAAAAGTGATTTTATTAAATACAGACAGTAGGATTTAAGTGGTTCCAAGTAGTAACAGACAGAACAAAGTAAGTCACAAGCAAAATAAAATAAAATGCGCAAATCTATGTCTAATCAAACTAAATACAGATAAGTTCCTCACCAGTTCCAGAATGCTCCCTTTTACAGGCTAATCTCCTTTTAGCCTGGGTCCAGCAATCACTCACACCCCCTGTAGTTACTGTCCTTTGTTCCAGTTTCTTTCAAGTATCCTGGGGTGGAGAGGCTCCTTCTTTAGCCAGCTGAAGACAAAATGGAGGGGTCTCCCACGGGTTTAAATAGACTCTCTCTTGTGGGTGGAGACCCCCCTCCTCCCTCCTATGCAATGTCCAGCTCCAAGATGGAGTTCTGGAGTCACCTGGGCAAGTCACATGTCCCTGCATGACTCAGTCTTTACAGGCCGAAGCCATTGTCCACATGGTATCTTGCATGTCTCCAGGAAGACTTCTTATGTGGATTGGAGCATTCCAAGATGCATTGTTCTCCAAGTGTTTCCTGATCAGGTACTTAACCTGGCGAATTCCTTCCTAAAGAAGCTGACCAAATGCCTCCCAAAGCTTATTTAGAAACCAAGCAAGCATACAGCCCATATTCTTAACCTCAAGTAGAAAATGA
>NW_020679084.1:0-1256 GCF_002925995.2 Terrapene triunguis | reverse complement strand
CACCTGAGCCAGCGCAGTCCCATTAACTGTACAGGGTGAAGCTGTGATGTGGCTGGAGGTCAGTGATGAACAGGGAACACACTCGGTCTGGGGGAATGTGCCACCCATAATAACTGCTCCAGAGCTGTAATACCCCAGGGCTCTCTTCCCCTTTGACACCGTGTGATTCCTTCACACAGCACAGCAACAGGCTCCTGCCCCATCAGCCCCGCTCTGTGCAACACCATCAGCCCCACACTCATGGCAGCCCCCCAGAGCCCCTTCCAGAAATTTTCCCATTTCATTCTTTTCTCTGAGCCCTGGAGTTCTCTCCTCCTCTCTGCCCAAGGGCCCAGGCTGCTGCTGAGAGCTCCTGGGGAGCTGTTTGGTGACACCCCTGCGGTGCTGCTGCGGGAAGCAGTGAGGGAGGAGCCAGCAGGGGCTAGTGAGAGACAGGAGGCGGAAAAGCAGCCTTTGCATCCAGGAAAACAGCTTCATAAATGAGCAGGAAACAGACTGGGGGAAGGGCAAAGGTGGCTGGATTCTTTGAAGCTCCACCCATTGGAGTCACCAAAAGGAGACACCATGTTCTGTTCACAGTAGATGATGCAATGTTCAAAACAGGATGGAGTTGCTGATTGGCTCCAAGGGGCTCCTGGGGCCAGAGTCCCCTGATGGGGCTAGAATATACATCTGGATTCTGCTGGGCGCTCTGGTCCTGGTCCTCCTTTACTGGAGGGGAATAACAGGTGGCATCTCCCAAATATCACCCACTTGTGGCACCGGCAGGAGGCGTCACTGGCAATAAATGGTGCCGAGCTGTAATCTCCCTCTCTGGTCTCACAGAGAAACAAAATAACTAAGTGTTGATATTTAAATGATCAGTTCTCCAGTCTCAAAGTAACACACTCTCATAGACTGGCCTGCAGCTCTTGTGATTTAAACCTCACTGATTGTTAACACCGGCCGTTGTGTAAAAAGTCCCCTTATTTCAGCAGTGGATGCTGAGTTTGAAAAGCATTCAGAATCTCAGAGAAAAGTTTCCCACATCAGATATCTTTTACGACTTGATATTCTGATTCTATCGCCACAGTGCCAGATCATTAATTTTGTTATAGCATCTCCCATACAATGAAGGCTTTACAGAGCTGAATGATGTGTCACCTGTGACAGGCAACTTTCAGTGAAATCAGCCTGTAATTAAAATCCGAAGTTATTACCCATTAAACTTGACAGCAATTCCCTACCTTGTACTCCTGGGCAGCCTCCTCTATGGG
>NW_020679083.1:0-1799 GCF_002925995.2 Terrapene triunguis | reverse complement strand
TTGAAATGGGAGATGGACTCTTAACTCTGTTAGGTCACTTGGAAAATCCTTTCCGCAGTGCTAAGGTCATACAGTTCTCACTGGTGCCCAGCTCCCCTGCCCCTGGCCAAATCCTGACATGCTCACAGTGGCTGAGCCAGCACTTCTGTGTTTGGCACCACAGGAGTTCTGCTCGTTGCTAGGCGGTAGCCACTTCCTCTCACCATCGGTTGTGTCATGCCCTGAGGAGAGCCCCTGCATGCAGTAGAGCTGTCCAAGACAGCTTGGGGAAGCTGGACACCATGTCCTGAGAACTAGCCCTCTCGGGGCATGTACTCATTGCAGTGAGTTTTGGGGACACTCATTTTAACAGGTCCCCTCCCTTTGGACTGCTCTGTGCAATTGGTGGCAGGAAAACAGCTGGTGCCCTGCAGGGACACAAGCAGAGTCCTTTGTCAGTGATCATTTGACAGACCCAATCCCAGAAATAGCCTCAGTTCTATGGGTGCCTTGGCAATCCACCAGCTGGGTCTGGACACTCCCTGTATCATAGCCAGGTTTAGTTCAGATAAGAGCTATAAAGCTATTCTTGGTGAAGTGTCCAGACGTCATTGCTGGGGCCTCGCTGTTCATGAAAGGATAGTGGACATGCACCAGCCCTTGTAATCTGAGCAGATTCCCCAAGCATTTTAGACAAAAAACTGGTTAATATTAAACCTTAAAATAAGTTTATTAACTACAGAAAGATAGCTACCTAACACTTATGATCACTTAAAATCTATCTCTGACCTTTATGCCCAAGAAAAAAAATTAAAAACACATTCTAAATCCTAAACTTTATCAGACTCAGTAAGATCTGAATCAAAAAGCTTTTCTCACCCCACTGGATGTTGCAGCCAGGTTACAATTCTTAATACACAGGATGAATTCCCTTCTCAGCCTGGGACCAACCTCCCCACTTCAAAGTCTTTGTCTTCCCAGTGTTCTTATTACTTCCAGAATAGGTGGGGGAGGAGAGAGGTGGTCTCATGATGCCGCTGTCCCTTATTTTATACTCAATTCATGTCCCTGGAAAAATACTGGCCGAAACATATCCTGGTGGGCCTTGCTGAATCACAGAGTTGAGTAATTCCCATTGTGTGGTGCTTGCACGCTGTCTGTTACAGAATTGTAAACCTCTGGTTTACAATTCCCCTGCTGGTCAATGGCTGGTGATGGTCATTTAACGTCCGCCTGGGTGTGGGCCAGCTCCTATGTTGTCACTGGAGAACTTACAGTGGGCGACTCCCAAACTTTCAACACATTTCAATAACAACCATATAAAAAAAATCATAACACCATATACAATGATATATATATATTGACAGAAGAATGAGTTTCAGCAGATCATGACCTTTCATATGATACCTTACAAGGCATGTTTTTTATGAAATATCACAACCATATACAAAAGATGAATATGGGGGTTACAGGATGCTATTTTGAGGTACAGTGCATCACAGACTGATTGCTTCAACAACCTGATAGCTTCCAAAACCTCAGGCTAAATTATTATCTCAGAGTCTCTGCATGTTTTTTTTAGTGAAAGCTACATTTACTCACTGCTTTGTTCAGTGCTTCCTTGACCTCTCTGTTTCTCAGACTATAGATGAGAGGGTTTACCAGGGGAGTTAGGACCATGAAGCAAAAAGAGAGCACTTTCTTCAGATCTCTGAGTGTATCACGTTTTGGTAGCATGTGGACAGTCATTATGGTTCCATAGAAAATTGTCATCACAGTGAGGTGAGAGGAGCAGGTGGAAAAGGCCTTTTGTCTCCCCG
>NW_020679082.1:0-14118 GCF_002925995.2 Terrapene triunguis | reverse complement strand
CTGCTCTAACAAAGGGTTTCTATGCTCCTAGAGAGTCAGCCAGTGAGGCCAGTTTTCAGAATGTGGAAGAGCTGTTTGGCGATGGGTTGGAGGATTCACCATGTAGGTGGCAGCAGCTGCAGTGCCTGGGTTCCCCATGGGCCAAGCCTCCACTCCTGACACACTAAGCTAATTTCCCACTGCTCTCAGTGGGGCTTTGGCTTTAGCTGCTGGGCCTGCGTGCCTAGACAGAGGACTCAGGTATTTTCATCATGCTGCTCAATGGCAAATACAGCCATCCACAGAAGTGAAGAAGAAGGGAAGTGAAAGAGTAAAGCTGGACCATCCGCTGAGCTGCTGCACACAAGTGAGCAGAGCTGGGGAGAGAAGAGGGAGAACGCGAAGGTGGCTGGTGGCAGTAAGGAGGAAAAACAGTTTGGGAGCCAGGAGCGTAGAAATAAATAGTTAATGATGAATACTGCGGGCTTTGTCTTGTGTGGTGAAGGGTTGAAAATGGGTCTCTTTACTATCACACTCAACTTTAAAATAGCCTTGTACGATGAAAGGGCAGGTCTATAAAGGTAAGAGGTCACTCTAGGGACTTGACATCCCAGTTTCTGTCACTACTGCATGCTTCTATCAACATGATCTCAAGCCAACAAATCCCTGAGGTGGTAGCAGTAGTGAGCTCTTCTTCTCTTTTTCTGGACTAGCCACCAGAAAAAGGACACAATACATGTGGCCAAGGAAATAGAGAGGCATGGGGGTCAGTCGCAGTGTTGCCTGTTAATATGGCTCTTGTCAGGGAGCACGGCAGGTTACTTTGGACTAGGTAGGAGCCACATGTCTCCAAACCTGCACATCCCGAGGCTCCAGAGACCTCTCTTCAGATCCCAGAGCTTATGTTATGTGTCCTCTCCTGCCACACTCACCTGTTGGTGACTAATGCAGTCACAGAGTTCAGGCTCAGTGTCATGCATTCCTCTGGGCTGCGACAAGCGGGAGGACTTGAGCTGCAATGGATCCTCCTGTGCATGGGCTGAGTAGGCAACCTCCCTAATGCCATATCTGGTTTCCAGCCCATCTACACTAAGGAGGAGGTGATGGACTTACCCCAAAGGTGGGTGTGGGAAGAAGCAGAGTGAAGCGGTGATCAGAAAGCCATCCCATAGCATTCCACCTAGAGTCATTCCAACAACCACCTGGCTCCTTCCTGCTGTAGGCTGCAGCCCCTAGGTTCCATAGGGAATTTTTGAATGAACCCTCTAGAAAGCTGCCCCTGGCTCTCTACAAGCTCTCACACAGCCCTATCATGAGAGGTAAGGAATAAGGTCCTGCCTCCCGCAACTGCTCAGGGGAATCTTCTCAGAGAAATCATGCAGGGCGTTATGCATCTCTACAAACAGATCACTTTGCATTGTGTAGTCAAGAAGCTGCACCACTCTTTTTAGAGAAACATTAACTCCCACAAGGATTTCTGCTCTAAATCCTCCGGGCCTGAGGGAAGGATTCTGTGGGAAAAGAGGCCGTTCCCTTGCTCCAATCCAGGCTCTGCTGTTCTGATGCTGCAGAGCAGATAGGGAAGGCTTGAGGGTTTCTGGAGAGCATGCTGCAACGCCAGCAATCCCATGCTGCAATGCCAGCAATCGCATTCTGCCTCAGCCCTAGGGACACGTTCTCTTTCTCCCCCGGCACCTTCCAATGGAGGGAAGAAAGGAACACGTAAGATGGAGTCTCTCCCTGGCTTATAGATAACCCAACCTGCAGTAACCCAAGTGTGGACGCAGAGGAATGCTGTGGTGCAGTGTATGTGCCCTGCAAGACATCACTCGTGAAGGGAAGCAACACTGCTCTTGGCACTGGAACCTGGGCAATAAGGAAGAGGAGCTGGAAATTCTCCCTGGGGTGGGGAAATGGGGAAACCCGGTGGGACGATGTGTATGACTGGAATGTTAATGTCACTGGTTACAACCCATTGAGGTAGGGGAGAGAGGATAAAAGTGGTGGGCAGGGTGGCACTTTACATTAGACCAGCGGTTCTCAAACTGTGGGTCAGGACCCCAAAGTGGGTTGCAACCCCATTTTAATGGGGTCACCAGGGCTGGCATAAATTTGCTGGGGCCTGGGGCCAAAGCTGAAGCCCAAGCTCCACTGCCTGAGGTTGAATCCAAAGCTTGAGGGCTTCAGCCCTGGACAGTCAGGCTCAGGATGCAGGCCCTACATCTGGGGCTGAAGCCCTTGGGCTTCGATTTTCGCCTCCCCACGCAGGGTGATGGGGCTTGGGCTTTGGCTTTCCCCCCACACCTGGAGCGGTGGGGCTCGGGAGGGCTCAGGCTTCAGTCTCCCCTCCTGGCGTCGTTTAGTAATTTTTGTTGTCAGAAGGGAGTCGGAGTGCAGTGAAGTTTGAGAATCCCCACATTAGACACATCATTACCTGTTTTATGTTCTTGGTTATTGAGAACCCCAGGACCTCGAATGGATAGGGATCAATCTGCTAATTCACACAGCCCAGCAGGTGAACTGGTGGGGGGCTGTCACAGTTCACTGAATCCAAACTAGAGAGCAGGAAACGTTTCTCCTTTTGCACCTGTCTGTGACTTGTGGGAAGAAATTAGGTTAGCACGGGGGACTTCCTACTGGGAGACAGACGGGGAGGTCTCCCGTAGCCAGGAGTAAATCATCCTTGGAGATTTTGAAAAATTATAAATACTTTTCTAATGCAAAGTACCCAACTAGGGGTGACTCTATTGTGGGCCTCCTTGTGGTGGATAAAGATGAACTGATCACTGGACTGGATGTTCGTGGTTGCTCTGGGGCACTGATCATGACTTGACTGTATTCAGTAAGGACCAGTAAGGAGGTTTTGGAACAAATTGATAAATTAAACAGCAATAAGTCACCAGAACCAGATGGTATTCACCCAAGAGTTCTGAAGAAACTCAAATGTGAAATTGCAGTACTACTAACTAACTGTGGTATGTAACCTATCCTTTAAATCAGCTTCCGTACCAGATGACTGGAGTATAGCTAATATGACACCAATGTTTTTAAAAGGCTCCAGAGATGCTCCCGGCAATTACAGGCCACTAAGGCTAACTTCAGTACCAGGCAAATTGGGTGAAATGATAGTAAAGAGCAGAATTATTAGACACATAGATAATCACAATTTGTTGGGGAAGAGTGAACATGGTTTTTGTAAGGGGAAATCATGCCTCACGAATCTACTAGAATTCTTTCAGGGAGTCAACAAGCATGTGGATAAAGGTGATCCAGTGCATATAGTGTACTTAGATTTTCAGAAAGCCTTTGCTAAGGTCCCTCACCAAAAGCTCTGAAGCAAAATGGGATAAGATGGAAGGTCCTCTCTGGGATAGGTAACTGGATAAAAGGCAAGAAAGAAAGGGTCTGACTAAATGGTCAGTTTTCAGAATGGAGAGAGGTAAATAGTGGTGTCCCCCAGGGGTCTGTACTGGGACCAGTACTGTTCATCATACTCCTATGTGATCTGGAAAAAGGGGTAAACAGTGAGGTGACAACATTTGCAGATGATACAAACCAACTCAAGTTACAGAGTGGTAGCCGTGTTAAGCTGTATCAGCCAAAAAAATGTGGAGTCCTTGTGGCACCTTAGAGACTAACGAATTTATTTGGGCATAAGCTTTCAAGGGCTAAAACCCACATCCGATGAAGTGGGTTTCAGCCCATGAAAGCTTATGCCCAAATAAATGTGTTAATCTCTAAGGTGCCACAAGTAAACCAACTCAAGTTAGTTAATGCCAAAAGAGACTGCAAAGTGTGGCAAAGGGATCTCACCAAACTAGGTGACTGGGCAACAAAATGGCAGATGAAATTCAATGTTGATAAATGCAAAGTAATGCACATTGAGAAACATGATCCCAACTCTACATCTAAAATGATGGTGTCTAAATTAGCTCTTACAACTTAAGAAAGAGATCTTGGAGTCATTGTGGATAGTTCTCTGAAAACATCCACTCAATGTGCATCGGCAGTCAAAAAAGCGAACAAAATGTTGGGAAATCATTAGGAAAGGGAAAGGGATTGTTACCCCAAAATCTCTGTGTGGAATAATAAGGAGGTGACATATACAACAGATTCAACTCCTACCAGCATCTATCAGCTGGGAGAATTAGAAATCTGTGTGCCTCCCGCCCATGTTGCATTGAAATAAAGGATAGAAAGAATATAACCTTAAACAGAAAGCAGATTTATTAAGGGATAGATACAACTGGGGGAAGATTCACTATGGGGAACACTACAAATACCCATGAATAGATTCCAGCAAGGGGGCATAAAGCCCAGGCCCTTAAACTGTCCCTTGGCTAAACTAATAAATGTCCAAAAAATAATTACTGTCTCTCTTCTAGCTGCAGGTGGAGGACACTGGCAACGGATGGTCCGTCTCAGGATCTCTGGAATGTCGGAGGATCTGGCTCTCTACTGCCCAAGCAGAAGATCAACAGATCTGAGCCGATAGCACAGCCTTCACTGGATCCTTTGGTGGATTACAGGAGTCAGGTAAGTATCAGAGTCCTTGACAGATGTTAGTAAGCGAAGTCTTGATCTAATGCCGGCCAAAGAACCTGGACATGGACAGCACCTGCATCACCACTAACAGTCCCTTATACGCTCTCTGAGGCGCGCATTCCTGAGGCACACTCTGACAGGCACCGCTCCCAACTGGTTCCCGCCAGTTCTCTGTCCCTCAGGTTCCATGAGGAAAACAGAGTTTTGGCGGGAAAATGCCATGAAGAAAGGGTACCATAACGGCGTTCAAACCCTTCCTATCATATGCGCCATCTTGAATTTCTAAACTCCATTTTGAATTGCAGCAACATTCATAACAGAATATGACCATGTACCAAAATCACCTTACAGGATAGGTAAGAAGACAGAAACGTAATATTGCCTCTCAATAAATCCATGGTATGCCCTGTCTTGAATACTGGAGCTGGTCTGAAAAAGATATCCTGGAATTGGAAAAGGTACAGAAAAGGGCAACCAAAATTATTAGGGATATGGAACAGCTTCCGTATGAGATGAAATTAATAAGACTGGGTGGAGTTTTCAGCTTGGAAAAGAGGTGACTAAGGGGGGATATGATAGAGGTCTATAAAATGGTGACTGGTATGGAGAAAGTAAATAAGGAAGTGTTATTTACTCCATCTCATAACACAAGAACTAGGGGTCACTAAATGAAATGAATAGGCAGCAGGTTTAAAACAAAAAAAGGGAGTATTTCATCACAGAACACACAGTCAACCTGGGGAAACTCTTTGCTAGAGGATGTTGTGAAGGCCAAGACTATAACAGAGTTCAACAAAGAACTAAATAAGTTCATGGAGGATAGGTCCATCATTGGCTATTAGCCAGGATGGGCAGGGATACAAAACCATGCTCTTGAAGTGTCCCTAGCCTCTGTTTGCCAGAAGCTGGGAATGGGCGACAGGGAATGGATCACTTGATGATTACCTGTTCTGTCGATTCCCTCTGGGGCACCTGGCATTGGCCACTGTGGGAGGATAGGATTCTGGGCTGGATGGACCATTGGTCTGATCCAGTATGGCTGTTCTTATGACCAACAGAGGGCAGACCCAACCAGCAATATGTATATTTGGTGCACTGAAAGGGTTAACTTTCCAAAGCTGACCAAAATGATTAGTGAAAGTGTTTTGGAGCAAAAGAATTAAAGAGAACAATGTGAATGAAAATTGGGAGCTATTGTTTAAGGAGCTTGTTAGATGGGGCATAACCCCCATTACATAATTAGCTGAGCTTGCAATGGCCTTCCACTCAACTCGCTGACGTTTCTCTGTCTGTAAATGTGGTAACCGTTTTTAAATCTAGATCCAATCAATTACAACATGTCAGGGAACATTTTAGGCATCAGTGGTCTGATCATTGGGTTGATGGCGATTAACAAGAGATTCCCATACGGCTCCCACCCTCCCTCTCTCTCTCTCTCTCTCTCTCAATGTCCCCCCCCCCCCCCCCGCCAACGGCCACCCTCATCCTCTCTCCCCTTTCTGCCCCTGCATCCTCTGCAAACTTTCAAAGATGGATGCCTCGTGATGGCATTCGCTCGTGGGGATGTTGCCTAGTGGTCAGAGTTTCAGCCCTTCGACATGCGGAGGGGAAGGGCGCGGCAGATGGTGGGGGAGCCCAGGGCCTCCCACAGGGTCTCACCCAGGCCACTCTGAGGGCAACACAAGGGTGTGACACTTCCTACCAGCCAGTTATTGTCCAAAGTTCAGAGTTTATCACAGGAGGCTCTGAAGGGTGTCAGCTCACTGCTTGGCACCTCTTCACAGCTGGGCGTGGCATGGCAGCTCTCTCCCTCTTGGGGTGGCAGCTGCCTCTGTAATGCTGACAGACCCTGGTTGTTGGGACCTCTGGAGCTTAGTGCATGAGCCTCTACAGCATGAGCTAAAAGCCAACTGGCTGTTAGCTAAGACTGTAGAGCAGACTCATTTTATCTTTCTCTCTAAGTGGTCTCGGTGCCACTAGATGGGACACACCACTACACCCAGAAGGTGTGTGGGTTACATACTTCCCCTAGCTGAGGAAGCGCGTCCTGAGCTTCAGAGACTTCCCAGTTGAAATCCCAGATGACCCCTGTAACGATGCGGCCTCTGGTGGGACACTACTGAGAGTATCAATACAGGACACATTGCTTGGAGCAGGACAGTCACAGCCCAAGGCTGGGTGTCCTTTACTATTAAGGCGCCCCAAACCAGCCAAACAGAAAGGACTTTGGTTTTACCCCACTGGCTAACCAGAAGTCATACAAGCAATTCCCTCAGATACCCCAGTTCCCTTGTATCACCACCAGCACCACTCCTTATGAGGATGAATGGTTATGAAAACCAATACCAATGCAGAAAAGGACCTAGGGGTTACAATGGATGAGAAGCTGGATATGAGTCAACAGTGTGCCCTTGTTGCCAAGAAGGCTAATGGCATTTTGGGCTGTATAAGTAGGGGCATTGCCAGCAGATCGAGGGACGTGATCATTCCCCTCTATTCGACATTGGTGAGGCCTCATCTGGAGTACTGTGTCCAGTTTTGGGCCTCACACTACAAGAAGGATGTGGAAAAATTGGAGAGAGTCCAGCGGAGGGCAACAAAAATGATTAGGGGGCTGGAGCACATGACTTATGAGGAGAGGCTGAGGGAACTAGGATTGTTTAGTCTGAAGAAGAGAAGAATGAGGGGGGATTTGATAGCTGCTTTCAACTACCTGAAAGGGGGTTCCAAAGAGGATGGCTCTAGACTGTTCTCAGTGGGAGCAGATGACAGAACAAGGAGTAATGGTCTCAAGTTGCAGTGGGGAGGTTTAGGTTGGATATTAGGAAAAACTTTTTCACTGGGAGGGTGGTGAAGCACTGGAATGGGTTACCTAGGGAGGTGGTGGAATCTCCTTCCTTAGCGATTTTTAAGGTCAGGCTTGGCAAAGCTGTGGCTGGGATGATTTAGTTGGGGATTGGTCCTGCTTTGACCAGAGGGTTGGACTAGATGACTTGATGAGGTCTCTCCCAACCCTGATATTCTATGATTCTAATACCCCAGTAAAAGAAAAAGGTTCTCCCAATCCCAAAGGACCAAGCCCCAGACCCAGGTCAATAGACGAATCAGATCTTACCCATAAATCACACTGTTGCCGATCCTTTCGAATCTAAAATCTAAAGGTTTATTCATAAAAAGAAAGAAATATAGATGAGAGTTAACATTGTTAAAGGAACAATTACATACAGCAATGGCAAAGTTCTTGATTCAGGCTTGTAGCAGTGATGGAATAAACTGCAGGCACAAATCACGTCTCTGGAGTACATCCACAGATTTGGATGGGTCATTCAGTCCATTGTTCAGAGCTTCAGTTTGTAGCAAAGTTCCTCCAGAGGTAAGAAGCAGGACTGAAGACAAAATGGAGGTGTTTTCCGGGCCTTTTCTATCCTGTGCCATGTGGAAGGACCCCTTTGTTCTTACTGTGGAAAATCACAGCAGCGAGGTGGATTTTGGAGTCATATGGGCAAGTCACGTGACCATGCAGGACTCAGTTCTTTACAGGTAGAACAACCATTGCTCACATGCTACCTTGAACGTTCCCAGGAAGGCTTCTCATATGTGGATTGGAGTCTCCCAAGGTCCATTGTCAGTTAAGTGTTTCTTGATTGGGCACTTAATCTGAAAATTCCTTTCTCAAGAAGCTGACCAAATGCTTCACTAATGCTACTTAGAATCAAGCACAGTGAGATACAAATACATAACCAATACTCTTAACTTCAAATACAAAATGATACACACATACAGACAGCATAATCATAACCAGCAAATTACAACCTTTTCATAGACACCTCGTTTGACCTCCCTTGTACAAGATTTGGTGCAACTATAGGACCTTGGTTGCAACAATGATCTATACGGTAACAGTTCATGTCAATAACGTCACAACCCCCCACTTGTAACACTGACAGACCCCAGTCATCAGCGGGCAAGATCAAACTTGGGACCTCTAGAGCTTAGTGCATGAGCCTCTATAGCATATGCTAAAAGCCATCTAGCTCTTAGTTAAGGTTATAGAGCAAACTCATTTAACTCTCTCTCTAAGTGGTCTCAGTGCCATTAGATGGGACAGAACACCACACCCTGGTGCAACAGGAACAGGTCCTCCCTTCCCTCAGGGAGAGGGACCTTCAGGCAGTTGCTGAGGGAATGATCCTGCCTTCCTTCAGGGCCTGCAACGTAGAGGTCCTTCCTCCTGCCTGGTCTGCCCACAAGTCCTCGTCCAGTCTGTGCACCCCCTGCAGGTGTGATGGAGCTGGGCTGGCTGAGGCCAGAGCAGCTCCTTAACCCCTTGTTCCCCAGTGTGGGGTTTGTATTCCCAATCACAAGTCCAAAGAGAGGGGAAAAAACCTTGAAGATATAGCTTTCCATACTCTTATTAGCTAACAGGCCTAGCAGGGCCTGAGGGCGTATTTTTCCAAGGAGAGCTTTTTGTTATCTTGGGTATGCTGATCTAATGCTGCAGATGGCGACTTTAGATGATGCTTCATGCAGCAGGACATTCTTTTGCCCTGTGTTGTCCGGGCTTTTCTGTTGCTGGATTCAGGAGGAGGGTTGATGAGATTCCACTCTGCTGCCTGCAGAACGCTGCATTCTAACGAAAAATATGTTACTTTGGGTCCTGGTTTCCGTCTGTTCCTGGAAGGTGATGTTTGGAAGTTTTTCATGGAGCATGAAACAAAGTCCGAGTCAGTATTGGTAAATGTCCCCAAAACACGACTTCAGCCTACCCTGCATCAGCGAGATCCAGCCTCTTAATTTCTTTGGTACTGATTTAAAGTAAAATCAGTGTTACTCACACACCTGCATAGGATGTGCATGTGTGAATCCTCCAAGGGCAGAAGTGAGATGGAGTGTACATGAGACTTTATGAGTGATATCGAAGCATTCCACAATGTTGGAAATCATGGCCTTGTGGACAGACAGAAACCAAAGTGGGGGATTCTTTCTCCCTCCCACCATGGCAATACAATGAACATACCCTCCGTTTCATTCCATTGGAAGACACTTCCACACCTGCTGGGTCAAGCCTGCTGCCTCGGACTGCGGGTGCTGCAAGTGGCCAGCAGTGGGCCAGAAGGAGGAGGACCATGCAGGAGCTTTTGGAGATAGGGGCAAGGAGGAACAAGGAGCACGTTGCTTTCAAAAGTTCCAAGGAGGAAAGGGACACGGTCCAGGAAGAGCAGGGAGCAGGACTGATTGCTCAGAGAGAGAATGCAGGATATGGGGGCCAGCAGGGTGGTTCATCCAGGTCATGTCACAGCGCCAGCACCAGTGCATGTGCCAGCTGCTATGTCTGCCGGTGTGCAGGTACATGTAACTATGACAGTGGAATGGTGTTCCTGGTCCTGGCTCAGAATGGTTAGAAGGTGGAGTTTGTGGCAGAGCTAGTGAGCAAAATTACAGATGGGGTTTCGGTTCCCAACTATTGACAGTTGTGTGTCTCAGAGAAAGCTCCTCTAACCCCTCTCTCAAAGACGTACCCTTGTCTCCAAAACCAGTGAGGCGGCAGAGCGCCTACTGGTTTATGCCATATACTACAGATTTTCTGGCCAGCCTTGAACTCTCCAATTCCCTGATGAATGTTCTTCTGACACTTAATGGCTTTTATATTTTTGCTCTAGCGATTATTCAGACACTCAGCCCAATCGGCCGGATCCTGCTTCCATGTGGAGCCTCACTTTCCTCCTCTCTGAAGTGGGGATAATCCTAACCAACAATTAGACAGTGTTTGATCCTCAGATCTTGCTTCCCAAATCCCTGCCCTCCTGGTCCAACACCGGCCTCTTCCCCATTTCCCCAAACTTCCATATCTATGCTAGTGCCTGTCTCATCCCCCAACTGCAAGGTCTCATACACGGTCTCCTTCCAGCAAGCTGAAGCTGCCCCTGGCTCTGGAGCTGGAATCGCATGTCCTGAGAGCTTCCCTTGCATGGTGGATTCACCGTGGGCATGAGAAAGGACAATACCCATATGCAGGTAGAACATCAACCTCTACCTCCATCCCAGCAGCAGGATGGCCTCTGGTCCCTGCTCCCTCGGACAGCTGGAGCTACTGAGAGGTGGGGTTGGAAGAGCATGAGAACAGCCCATGAGGTTAAAAAATGGCAGGGAGAGCCTCTTCCCTCCATGGGACATTACGTTGTCCCTCCGTGGGCAGTCCTTTCTTTCTGCAGGCTGTGCTTTGGTTCCTGGACTCTGCCCAGAGGCCCAGCTCCCATCCCTAGCAGCTTGGCTGTTCCCTACCCTGCTGTGCACCAGGCCCTCTGCAGAGAGCTGCTCTGGGCAAGGACTGCAGAGCCAGCTGTCATCCTTGCAGGTGTAGCCCCAGGTTCCATAACCCTGACCCATGGTCTCCCTCCACTGACAGGCTTTGAGCAAGGCCTATCCAGAGAACATGGATGACGAGTTCTAGATCCTGCTGACAGCAGCCCCACAGCACAGACAAACTCCAGCACATCTTGGAGGTGAGCAGAATGGGGAGGGGCAGCAGGGGTTTTACCTTAGCGCTGGGGACTCCTAGAAAGAAGAGACTGGAAAATCTATGTTTCTATTGGATCCTTCCGAGTATGCATTCGTGATATAAACTCACTGGGTGACCTTGGGGTTAACTCACTTCTCCCTTACGGCATCAGTCTTCTGCCCTATCAAATCTACCCTGGGGAATAAGGACAGAAGCCCCGACAATCACCTTCACCTGTGGGTGTCTGGCCCAGGGAGCCTAAACCAACTGGACTATCTGCCCCATCACCTAAACTGCCCTGTATTTTCCTCCTAGGGCCTTAAATGCTCAGCCTGACCCCTTCCCGGCTTGTCCCTGACCTTTAAAGGACTATCCAAGCCCCCCCCCCGCATACCTGCTCCCCTTGGGGTCTCTCTCCTGGCTGAGCACAGGCTGCCCTGATATCTCTCAGCAGGCCTGGGTCCCAGTCACATGCTGATTCTTGTCACGTGACCCCCACACTCATTCCCTTCCCCCTAGGGAGCTGCATAACCTGGGCTAGGTGCAGTTGAGCACCAACCCCTTTCCTGGCCATCTCACCCAGGGACAGGTTGAAACTGGAAACCTGTGGGCTAACAGTAACTGTTTGCTCCCAAAGGCGCTGAAGACACAATGGAAGAGGAAATCCTTTGGCCTGGATTTAAATTATTCCAACTGAAAGTGAATGAGAGAAAATAGATGCAGAGCTATCTTCCTAGCAGCAGAAAATGTGGAGATTGATAGACGTTAAGGTCAGAAAGGACCATTATGTGCATCTAGTCGCACCTCCTGTATAACTCAGGCCCTAGAATGTCACCAAGTGGTTCCGTCAGCCAACCATAGCATGGGGCTGAGCCAGAGCATGTCTTTTGGAACGACGTCCACATGCATTAGAGGCAGCTGGCTAACAGAAAATCTTTCTTCTGCAGTGACGTGGGATTAAGGGACATGGGGGAAAAGACATGGAGGCTGTGATTAAAGTTAGGGCAGCGAGGCCAGGATAACTGGGACTAGGTCCCAGGACTGGCTATCACAAGACCTGCCATTTTCTATTCCTGGCTTTGGGACCATGAGCGAGTCTCTTCACCGCTGGGTGCCTCGGTTTCCCCAACTATCAACTAGAGCTAATCAAGGTTTTGTTTGTTGTCCCCATTTTACAGGGTGGGGAACTGAGACACAGTTGGGAGCTGGCTACACTACAGGTCTGTAGTGCATTTGTAAGCTGCTGACCCCCACATGTTGATCAGAGCCTATGGACAAGACAGCTCCTAAAGATGTGTTTGTTCTGTGCTTATCCCCTATGTACCAGCAGGGCTGGACGGCCTTTTCTCACTGTGCTGTGGGGAGCAGGTCCTGGGTACTAAGGGTCTGAAGAAGCTCTCAAGGACTAATTTTTTAACATAATTTTTATCAATGAATTGGGAGAAAACATACAATCACTGCTGATAAGACTGGTGGGTGAAAAAATACTGGCAGAGTGGTAATTACTGATGAAGAGAGGGCAGTGATACAGATCAAACTGGGTCATTCAGCAAGTTGGACCCATTGAAAGAAAACAAGTTTGACGAGAGCCAAATGCAAGGTCCTATACCAAGCAAGAAGGCATGCCGGGCACACCTACAGAATGGGGAAGTGTATCCAGGAAAGCAGTGACTCTGAAAAGGATTTAGAAGCCATAGTGGAGAAGCCACTCAACATGAGCTCCCAGTGTGATGCTGTGGTGAACAGGGCTAGAGCCATCATTAGACGTACGAGCAGAGCCGTGAGTAATATAGGGAGGTGATACAGCATCAGGGAGGCTGATACTGGAATACGGCATCCGGTTTTGGTGTCCTCATTTGGAAAAGATGTTGAGAAATTGGAGCTGGGGCAGCAAAGAGCCACCAAATGTTCTGAGGGCTGGAGAAAAATGCCTTCTAGAGCGCTACTGAAAGATCTCAACCTGTTTAGCTTATCAAAGGAAGACTGAAAGTTGACTTCATTGAAATGTTGAAGTGCCTTAATGGAGAGAAAATATTGGGTATTAAAGGGCGCTTTAATCTAGCACAGAAAGTCATAACAAGACCCAATGGCTGGAAGGTGAAAAGAGACAAATTCCTATTACAAATAAGGCACAACTATTCAACAGCAAGGATGATTCACCACAGGAACAAGCTACCAAGGAAAGTGGTGGATTCTCCATCTCTTGATGTCATTTAATGAAGACTAGACGCCTTTCTGGAATGTGTTTGCCCATAAGTAGCTATTGTGGTATGCAGGGGGTAAGATTAGATGCTTTAAAGGTCTCTTCTGGCCATAAAGTCTGCTAATTTTGGAAAAACTGAGAGTAGCATTGGGAGCAGCCTCTGATGTTTTACTGTCTAGCCGGCTTGCTTCCTAGTATGAACACTCATTGAGTGGGGTGATCCTCAGGGAGTAGCTCAAACCTCCAACGTGTCTGTTCAGCGGCAGAACATTAGCACTGCAGGAGAGGGGTGTGTGTGTGGCAGTGACATCACAAAGGCCTTTTGCAGGACCTCAGCCCATTGGTCAAAGGTGGTGGGGAGTTCACAGAGAGATGCTGACATCAGCCAGGCAGGACAGGGGTGCAGGGCCAGGGAAACCTTGGAGACCCCTGTAGCTTTGCTTCAGCAAGTCTCCTTCTCGAGCTCTCTCTTTGAGGACTGAGAGAGTATTAGGGTTCACGTATGTGAGCGCGAGGAGGAACCTCTTTCGAGTTTTCTCCTTTCCTTTTACTGATTTTACTAGAAAACAGACATCCCTGTTTAGAAGGTAAGAGCCTCCGAGTGGTTTGGAACCTGTTCAGTGTGATCCACCTGGTGCCAGCTGAATTCTAGGCATGGAAAACACTAGTTTAAGGTGGCAGAATTTTATTCCCCACCTGGGATTTTGTCCCGTGGAATCACTGGGGACATTAGCGTTTCTCCTTTTTGTTTTACCTTTTCCTCCATCTCTCCCTCCTTTCTCTTCATCTCTTACTTCTTTTCTCCTTTCCCCTGTTCCCTTCCCACCACCAGGAGGTGTAGAGTCTGTGTGTGTGTGTCGCGGGGTGTGTGTGCTCTGCAGCTCCCATTGTG
>NW_020679081.1:0-5170 GCF_002925995.2 Terrapene triunguis | reverse complement strand
ATAAGGAAGTATAAATTAGATATAAGATAAAGAAAATCAACACTATAGTAACTGGTACTATATTATTCTGGATCAATACATTTTACTGTGTAGCTTATATATGAAACTTTAGGAAAATGTGATAAGAGTTTGAGACAAGCAAAATGTATGCTACAATGACTATTGTTTCCTCGATTGCAATAGTTATCAATATATTTTTTCATACATCAAAAATGATAATAGAACAGTTACAGATTCATGGGCCTGCAGTGGAGATGGCACTGCTTCCTATTATCCCACATTGTGCCTCAGGAAAATCAGCATTTCCACTTGCACCATTCTTAGCTGCTATAGTGAGAGACGGTCCCTCAAATAGCCAAACTGATAGCAAGGCATTAAATACCAGTGGTAAGATAGGGAAGCACTGCAGATCTGAAGATTGTGCACTACTGAATCACAGGCTTGAAAGCCATTGAGCAGCCATACCTCCATGTCGTTGGCTAGCTCCAGTCTGCATGTATTTTTCAAGGAAAGCCTCAAATAGAACTCATTATGATAATGCAGTCTTGAACACAAACCCATGGTCTACACTGACAAGAACAAGTGCAACTTCTGAGGCCTGGTCTACACTAGGCTTTTATGTCGAATTTGGCGCCGTTACATCGAATTAACTCTGCACCCGTCCACACCACGAAGCTATTTAGTTCGACATAGAGCTCTCTTAAATTCGACTTCTGTACTCCTCCCCAACGAGAGGAGTAGCGCTAAATTCGAAATGGCCATATCGAATTAGGCTAGGTGTGGAGGGAAATCGACGGTAATAGCTCCGGGAGCTATCCCACAGTGCATCACTCTGTTGAAGCTCTGGACAGCGGTCAGAGCTCGGATGCTCTGACCAGCCACACAGGAAAAGCCCCGGGAAAATTTGAATTCCCTTTCCTGTCTGGGCAGTTTGAATCTCATTTCCTGTTTGGACATCGTGGCGAGCTCAGCAGCACTGGCAACGATGCAGAGCTCTCCAGCAGAGATGGCCGTGCAATCGCAGACTAGAAAGAGGGCCCCAGCATGGACTGATCGGGAAGTCTTGGATCTCATCGCTGTGTGGGGAGATGAGTCCGTGCTTTCAGAGCTGCGCTCCAAAAGAAGGAATGCAAAGATCTACGAGAAGATCTCTAAAGCCATGGCAGAGAGAGGATACAGCCGGGATGCAACGCAGTGCCACGTGAAAATCAAGGAGCTGAGACAAGGCTACCAAAAAACCAAAGAGGCAAACGGACGCTCCGGATCCCAGCCCCACACATCCCGTTTCTACCAGGCACTGCATTCCATCCTAGGTGCGGCCGCCACCACTACCCCACCCATGACCGTGGACTCTGAGGATGGGATATTGTCCGCGGCCGGTTCCTCGTCGGACATGTTAGCGGACGGGGGAGATGAGGAGGACGAGGCAGTCGACAGCGCTTGCACCGCTGATTTCCCCGACAGCCAACAGCTCTTCATCACCCTTACCGAGATCCCCTACCAACCGTCCCCAGCCGTTACCCCGGACACAGAATCAGGGGAAGGATCAAGCAGTAAGTGCTTTAAACATCTAAACTTTTATTTTTAACAGAACTGGAATATTTATAATAACATTGGGTTTTTCATGATTTCTTTGCCTTAAAATTTTAGTCCCAACTATTTAAAAAAAATCTAACAATGTCCGGTTTTTCATGATTATGCTGCCCAAGACGCTCCACTCTTTAGTCCCTGCCAGTGCAGCTACACCAAAATCCGGTCTATATGTCCGGGGATAGAGACGAAATCCTCATGTGAGATCTCAACATAGGTCTCCTGGAGGTTATGTTCAAGCCTGGTCATCAGGTTCCTGGGGAGAGCGATTTTTATTGGGTCCTCCATGGTACGAGACGTTTCCTCGCCAGGAGACAATCAAATACTCAGGGATCATTGCACGGCAAAGCATGGAGGCATACGGCTCTGGTTTTTGCATGCTTTCCCTAAGCATGCGTTCCTTCTCGCTGTCCGAAATCCTCATCAAGGTGATGTCGCTCATGATTCCCTGCTTTGAATTAGGGAGGGGAATGTTAGTATTGGGACTGCTTTACAGCGACGCGGTGGAGGCGGGAGAGGGGCAGCATACAGGGATCTTTCCCTGGGAGAGCCGTGAGGGGGTGGGACAGGGGCAGAGTTCATGCTTGCCAGATTGAAAGCAAAGCCAGTCTCTGCTGCCAGCAATGTGAAAGGAGGCCAGTGCTACTATTAAAGTTTTAAGCAGCCACAAGTCTACGGCTTACCATGTTTGCCTGCTACACAAGTTGAGGTGTCCTGCCCCGCTTCTCAGATCGCCACTGCAAGACCACAGGCACTGAAGGCGAGGTCCGAAAATTCGACCTTGTCCTGAGTGCGCATGTGAGAGATGCAGTGCATGGTCTTGTTCACAGAGAAAGACTATGTTCTTTGTTCACAACTTCATTTATCTGTCTCAGGAATTCACTCCCTTTTTCCCATTCCCACAGACACATCTGCGACTGTCTCCCAACCCAGCCTGTCAGCACACTCCCAGAGGCTAGTGCAGATTAGGCGGAGGAAGAAGAAGACGCGTGAGGACATGTTCTCAGAACTAATGTCCTGCACCCGAGCACAGGCAGCCCAGCAGACACAGTGGAGGGAGAACTTGTCCGAAATGCACCGAGCAATCATGGAACGGGAGGAGAGGTGGCATCAGGAAGACCAACAGGCGACTCAAACGCTGCTTGGACTAATGAGGGAGCAAACAGACATGCTCCGGCGCCTTGTTGATGTTCTGCAAGACCGGAGGCAGGAGGACAGAGCCCCGCCACCAAGTCCCACACCCCCCTCACCCAAAGTCCAAAGAAGGAGGGGAGGCAAGGGCCGTTAAAACTTTCAGTCAACCAGTGCAGACTGCTCTAGCACTGTTGGGCTCTCATTCCCCAAAATTTGACAAGTCCTTTCCTACCCACCTCACACAAGCCCCCGTCCAAGTTTCACCACCCCTCGTTTCATGTGTGGTTCATAATAAAATATTCGTTTCTGTTAATTACTGTTTCCATGATTTTCTCTGGGAGGAGAGTCTGTCTGAAGGCGGGGAAGGGGCTTGGTAATTGGACAGGACAGTCACCTTTAGCAGGGTACAGAGGCGGGGGCAGGTCCAGCATCAGGACACATACACAGTGCAGTCACTACTTGCCCTGCTCAGTCTGGGAGGTGGTTTTCATGTTCTGTGGGGGGGGGGGGGGGGGGGCAGCACTGTGACTTTTTGGCGGGGGAGGGCAGTTACAGATCTTATGCAGCAGTCCTTATCCTGGATCACAGAGCCACGCAGCAGGGGATCTGTAACCCTCCTCCCCCTGCCAGAAAGTCACATATCCGACACATACACGCAGTCCTGCCCAGGAGTGCTGGCAGGCTCCGTTGAGACAACCAGTCCACCAGTGCGGAGCCTGTCATTCCGGGAGTTTAGAAGCATCATTTGCATCAGAACACTAAACCCGCCCCCCGCCACAGTCTGCGTCCCCGGTTTAAAACATTCCCGCGAAAACAGTAATAAAGACAACGGTGTTCATTAACAACAAAACAGAACAGATTTTATTTTTTGTGAAGGGGGTATGTAGCTGGAGAGGATAGTCAACGTAAACTGGGTAAAGAAACAGGGGCAGGTTCAGCTTCTCTTTAAACAAAGTTAATAGTCACAGGTTACCCTGCTCACTGAGGAACCTAGCTTTCAAAGCCTCCCGGATGCACAGCGCGTCCCGCTGGGATCTTCTAATCGCCCGGCTGTCTGGCTGTGCGTAATCAGAAGCCAGGCTATTTGCCTCAACCTCCCACCCCGCCATAAAGGTCTCCCCCTTGCTCTCACAGAGATTGTGGAGCACATAGCAAGCTGCAATAACAATGGGGATATTGGTTTCGCTGAGATCACAGCGAGTCAGTAAGCTTCTCCATCTCCCCTTGAGACGGCCAAAAGCACACTCCACCACCATTCTGCACTTGCTCAGCCGGTAGTTGAACAGTTCTTTTTCTGTGTCCAGGGCGCCAGTATAGGGCTTCATGAGCCAGGGCATTAGCAGGTAGGCTGGGTCCCCGAGGATCACTGTAGGCATCTCCACATCCCCAAGAGTTATTTTGTGGTCCGGGAAGTAAATACCTTCCTGCAGCCATCTAAACAGACCAGAGTTCCTGAACACGCGAGCGTCATGAACCTTGCCCAGCCATCCGACATTGATGTTCGTAAAACGTCCCCTATGGTCCACCAGTGCTTGCAGCACCATTGAAAAGTAGCCCTTTCGGTTGATGTACTGGCTGGCCTGGTGGTCCGGTCCCAGGATAGGGATGTAAGTCCCATCTATAGCCCCACCGCAGTTTGGGAATCCCATCGCGGCGAAGCCATCTATGATGACCTCCACGTTTCCCAGGGTCACTACCTTTGAGAGCAGTAGCTCAACGATTGCGTTGGCTACTTGCATCACAACAACCCCCACGGTAGATTTGCCCACACCAAAGTGGTTCGCGACTGACCGGTAGCTGTCCGGCGTTGCAAGCTTCCAGAGGGCTATGGCCACTTGCTTCTGGACAGTCAGGGCTGCTCGCATCCGGGTGTCATTGCGCTTCAGGGCAGGGCACAGCAACTCACAAAGTTCAAGGAAAGTCCCCTTCCGCATGCAAAAGTTTCGCAGCCACTGGGATTCATCCCAGACCTGCAGCACTATGCGGTCCCACCAGTCCGTGCTTGTTTCCCGGGCCCAGAATCGCCATTCCACAGCATCAACATGACCCATTGCAACCGCGATGTCCTGGGCGCTGGGTGTCGTGGTTTCTGACAGCTCTGTGCTACTCTGCGACTTCAGGCCCTCACGGCGGTGCCGTAGCCTCCTCTCCTCATTTCTCTGCATCTGCCTCAGGGAAAGGTGTATGATAAGCTGCGAGGCGTTGAGAACGGCCACAACTGCAGCGATGGTAGCAGCGGGATCCATGCTCGCAGTGCTGTGGCGTCCGCGCTGTCACAGATCAGAAAAGTGCGCGAACTGATTTCCCGCCGGCACTTTCAAGGATGGAGGGAGGGAGGGAGGGCGGTAGTGACGGACGGATGACAACAGTTACCCAAAAGCACCCTCGACACTTTTTTTTTACCCAGAAGGCATTGGCGGCTCGACCCAGAATTCCAATGGGCAGC
>NW_020679080.1:0-2140 GCF_002925995.2 Terrapene triunguis | reverse complement strand
GCCGCGGTTCGCCGCTCCAGGCCAATGGGGGTTGCGGGAAGTGGCGCAGGCCGAGGGATGTGCTGGCTGCCCTTCCTGCAGCCCCCATTGGCCTGGAGCGGCGAACCACGGCCAGTGGGAGCTGCGATCGGCCGAACCTGTGGACACGGCAGGTAAACAAACCGGCCTGGCCCACCAGGGGCTTTCCCTGAACAAGCGGTGGACCGGCTTTGAGAACCACTGCTCTAGAGCATCCGGGCAGGCCGGCAGCTCTTGTAGCTGCGCTGCCCGGCAGGAGCTTGCAGCCCCGCCGCCCAGAGTGCACGCAGCACGGCGAGCTGAGGCTGCAGGGGAGGGGAGACAGCAGGGGAGGGGAGGGGCCGGGGGCCAGCCTCCCCGGCCGGGAGCTCAAGGGCTGGGCCGGATGTGGCCCGCAGGCAGTAGTTTGCCCACCTCTGCGCTTTACAATACTGCTGTACATCCTGTGCAGTTTCTGGAGTGGTGATAGAAGGGGTAAGAATGGTTGTGATGATAACTTTGTCTTGGCGCAGTGACACAATTGGTTACTAATTAGATCTATATCTGTTTGCTTCTATGTGGACTTGCTTGTTCAATTTGCATTGTGAAGCTTCTTGGTGCTGTATATTCAATGAATGTGAGCATGGATAAGTCAGGGTGCAAATAAATAGAGAAGAAACAGAGATGGGGAGGGGAGCTGAAGTAATTTTCTCCAGCTCTGTCTTTTAAGAGAAATTGGGTGGAGTGGGAATTGAAGAGAAAATGTGCATTCATTACCACTGAACCAGTCTATGTTGAACACAGGTATGGGGATGACAAGTGATTCATAAATATTTCAGATCACCATTTCATAAACAAATTTAAGAAAACAAGCATGAAGAGCTGTGGAAGCAGTGCTGGGGAGGGAAGGGGGGGGGGGGAGAGAGAGGACGTGTGTGTGTGTGTGTGTGTGTGTGTGTGTGTGTGTGTGTGTGTAATGTCTCCTGGGACTGGGGCTGTGGTAGGCAGGAGATGGAGAAATGATAATTTGAATTTTAAATTGGCTTAAAGTCCCTTAGATTTTGCAGTCTCTGCCTGCTCCGTACGTATTGCCACTGGAAGACAACCAAAGGATGTTTAAGACACCCTCATTTCTATGCTCGGCTAATTTTATTGTCCTCCAATATTTTCTAGCTGTAAAGGTTGCAGACTTTATTACATTTAAACCAGTTTTAATATAGTTCGTCATAAAAAGGTGAGAAACAGGAGAACAGAAACATTGCCCACTGCAGTGATGTACTCTGTGCAGGGCCAGTGCTCTTTAGTCATTGAAAGGTTTGCTTTAAACTCTAAATGATCAGCACTTAGCTATTGTAGGTGGTTCAATAAAAATCAGGAGTCTCTCTCCTGCAGTCGAAATCAAGTTTCATTTTGTGATTAAAAAAATCCTCCTTCATCCTTCTGCCAGTCGCTCTGTTGTCGTCTACCACACACAGATGTGGGGTTTGCACTCTTGTGCATAAATACAAGCGTGAAGGGAAGAAGGTAGGATGGAAGAGAAACGCAGTTTCCTTTGTTTTCATATAAAGATGCCCAGGAAATTTGTAAAAATGGAATGATGCTAGGGCCCTTCACAGCTGATTGCTCATTTTTGCCCAGGCATTATGAATACAAAAACCTGTAGGAGAACACTTTAACCTCCCTGGCCACACAATAGCAGATGTTAAGGTAGCCATCTTACAGCAAAAAAACTTCAGGACCAGACTCCAAAGAGAAACTGCTGAGCTCCAGTTCATTTGCAAATTTGACACCATCAGATCAGGATTAAACAAAGACTGTGAATGGCTATCCAACTACAGAAGCAGTTTCTCCTCCCTTGGTGTTCACACCTCTACTACTAGCAGAGCACCTCACCCTCCCCGATTGAACTAACCTCGTTATCTCCACACTGATTTATACCTGCCTCTGGAGATTTCCATTACTTGCATCTGAAGAAGTGAGGTTCTTACCCACGAAAGCTTATGCTCCCTATACTTCTGTTAGTCTTAAAGGTGCCACAGGACCCTCTGTTGCTTTTTACAGACTCAGACTAACACGGCTACCCCTCTGATACTTGACATTATGAATGGTTTCCCTTGGTATCTGGATTTGTTTTCCCTTTGGA
>NW_020679079.1:0-2186 GCF_002925995.2 Terrapene triunguis | reverse complement strand
ATTATTGGAATAAATTCTTTTGGGGAGAGAGACAAGCTTTTGAGCCAGGCAGGGCTCTTCTAAAGGGCTGGTAAAGGTGTGCAGAGTGTCACAGCTAAATACCAGGTGGAGTCCTCTACCCAGAACACCAGCCATTCCAGTGCTTCTGGGTACAGCGTGGACCCATCCGCACCCATATTACCAACCCTAGTGCCTAACCCAGAGGTGGTGCCACCAGGGGGCACTGCCACAGTGGTGGGGGTTTACACAGGCCACTGCCCTAAATGACCACCAGGGGTCACACAGAGTGCACTGTGTTATTTGGCCACCAGATGTCACAGCCCAACAGGTGGGGTACACACAGGCCACTACCACAACTGACTGCCTGAGAGCACTGCAGCGGTGGTGGGGAATATGTTCAGGGCACTGCCTTGCCTAGCCACCAGGGGGCACTGCCGCAATGGTTGTCGGGGGAGGTAATTCACACAGGCCACTGCCCTACCTGGTACCAGAGGTCACACAGCATGCACTATGTTATCTACCAGGGGTCACTAATGCAATGGTGGGATGAGAATCCATGCAGGGCACTGCCACGGTGGTGGTGGTGGCGTTCACACAGGCCAGTGCCCTTAGTGGCCACCAGAGGCCACATAGCATGGACTGTTTTGGCTGGCTCCAAGGGGGTCACTACTGCAATGATGGGGTGGGAAAACATGCAGGCTCTGCCTCTCTTGGCCACTAGGTGGCACTGCCACAATAGTGTGGGGCAGATACATATAGGGCACTGCCACACCGTGCCACTTGGGGGGACAGTCCTCCAATTGATGGAGATACACAGAGAGCAATGCCCCAGCTGGCCAGCAGAGGTAACTATCTGTGTGTGGGGGGGTAATAACCGGAGAGCACTGCCTCACTTAGCCACCAGGGGTCACTGCCCAAATGGAGGAGAAGCATACAGTGCCCTGTCCCAGCTGGCCAGCAATGGTCACTGCCTCATTTGGGGGCATATACACAGGGTACTGCCCCATTTTGGCATCAGTGGACAAGTCCCCATTGCGGAGCGGTGATACACACTGGGAACAAGGGTCACTGCCACATTACCCAGGGTACTGCCCGACCTGACCACCTAGGATCACTGCCACCTTGGGGTGGGTTGGGGAATACACCTAGGGCATTACCCCACCTGGCCAACAGGAGTCACTGAGTTGAGGGTGGGATACACAGAGGGCACTGCTCCAGTGGGTGAGATATACACAGGACACTGCCTCACCTGGACACCAGGGGTCACTGCCACAATTGTGGGGGTGGATCACACAGGTAATTGCCCTCAGTGGCCACCAGGGGTCGCTGCAGAAATGGTGGGGTGTGGGTGGGGGTAATATATACAGGGCATTGCCCCATCTGGCCACCAGGGGTCACTGCTCCAACAGGGAGGCACCTCCAGGGCACTTGCTTGCCTGGCCACCAGGGGTCACTGTCACAGTGGTTGTGGTTCTTAGCCTATGCGCAACCTGCCTCAGGTGGCACATGACCAGGATTCACCACTGAATTTGGTCCGGTGGTTGGATCATTAGATTCCCCGGCCCGAGCTGGGCACTCACGGGGCGTGTGACATGCCCGCTGATCCACGTCCTGCAGTGGGGGTGGTGGGGATGCACATAGGACACTGCCACACCTGGACACCACATGGAGATACCCAAAGGGCACTATCCCACTTGGCCAGCAAGGGTCACTGTCCCAATGGGAGAGATATTCACCATGTACTGCCCAACCTGGTCACAAGGGGCACTTCATTTCACTGCGTGTGGTGGAGCGTGTCCATGTGTTATTCTGCACTTTAAGAAACAAGCCCAATGCTGCTGGTTGTCACAGATTAATTTTATTTACATTTGTGATGAAGAAGTTACAATCTCCACCTTGCCATGCACCTGCCCTAAGCCGGCGCAGTGTCCCTGAGGAGAGCAGCTGCCCCAGAACATAGAGACCCAAAGGGGAAGGAGCTTTAATGGGCAGCAATGAGAAGCTGCTTAGAGTCCCTGGTGAGGGGCACATGGAGCATTCATACAAAACTTTATGCAAACTCCCCACTTCATCACACATATGAGTTGTAACCAGAGTCCATGGAGGACAAGTGGGGGGGAAAAGAACACACAGAAAATTGGCATTTCAGCAAACACAGGTGAAAAGAAACAGCACAAAGTCTCCTT
>NW_020679078.1:0-1511 GCF_002925995.2 Terrapene triunguis | reverse complement strand
AGCCACTGACTTGCTGGGTGACCTTGGGCAAGTCCCTTCCCCTCCCAATGCCTCAGTTTCCCCATGTGTAAAATGGGCATGATCCTGATCTACCAGGGGGTTACTGGAGAGGTTCTTGCTCAGTGCGTTGAATTGTCCCCAGAGGGCCAGGATGCTGGGGTGGTGGGCACAGTGTAATAACCTGAGGGGAACAAACACATCTGTGGCCTTCTAGGCCATGCGAGTTAGCTCTGCACTGCACACTGGCCACTCCCTGCATCACAGTGACAGCAAGTACAAAGGTCAAAACCTCCAGCTCCTCGGCCCAGGCGCACCTACTCGAGCTAAGGGAGAATCACCGGTAGCTGACAGCAGTACAGGGCTGATGATGCTGGCTGGCGCAGTTCTGATTTCATCCAGCAGAGGGTGGCGGTGCTGGGCCAGTAGGACTAGTGGTCCAAGGGCTGAGCTGGGAGCCCCGGGGAAGCCCGGAGTCCCCCAGGCTGGAGGCCGCGGCGGGTCTGCGCGGCTCAGCTGGGGCAGCGGGTGGTGCAGGGGTCTCCGGAGCGGAAGAGGCTGTAGACGCTGACCAGCGGGAACATGGTGAGGGCCCCCAGCATGGAGCCCAGCTGCACCACGGCCCCGCACCACACCAGGGCGCTGTGCCCCTCGTCCCGCAGGATCATGCCGATCATCAGCTTCACGTAGGACAGCGAGCCCACGAAGAGAACCCAGCACAGCACCTGGGCAGGGGAGAGCGCGGCACGTCAGGCAGCCCCAGCCCTGGCCTTCCACCAAGGCCCCTACAGAGGGCACCAAGCAGGGACCTCACCCAGGGCCTGGGGGGCGGTGGCAGTGGGACGCCAGGGACCCGGGCGGAGTCGGGAATCCCTTGGCCAAAGGGCAGAGGGCCGGGGCCCGGGGCTTGCGCTGACTTACGATGAGCGTCACCCCGGCGTAGCTGTGCAGAAGGGGCGGGCACGGGCTGAGCGCCGCCACGGCCATGATGTAGCAGCCGAACCCGGAGCCCGCCGCGGCCAGGAGCCCGAGCGTCAGCAAACACCTGGGGGCAAAGCACCGGCTGGTGAAGGGAGACGAGGCATTTAGCCCCAGTGACCCCAGCTCCTGCCCCACCCCGTGATACCCGCCTGCCCCAGCTCCCCCAGGCCCTGACCCCCGGCTCCTCCAGCCTGCCCCAGACCCCCACGCCCTGACCCCCCACGATACCCACCTGCTCCAGCTCCCCCAGGCCCTGACCCCCAGCTCCCCCAGCCTGCCCCAGACCCCCACGCCCTGACCCCCAGCTCCTCCAGCCTGCCCCCACGCCCTGACCCCCAGTGACCCCAGCCTGCCCCAGACCCCCACGCCCTGACCCCCCATGATACCCACCTGCCCCAGCTTCTCCAGCCTGCCTCAACCCCCACGCCCTGACCCCCAGCTCCCTCAGTCTGCCCCAGCCTCCCAGGCCCTGACCCCCAGTGACCCCAACCCCTATCCCCAGCCCCCCAGGCCCTGCCCCCTGCATGATACCC
>NW_020679077.1:0-1486 GCF_002925995.2 Terrapene triunguis | reverse complement strand
TTGGGCAGTACATGGTGAATATCTCTCCCATTGGGACAGTGACCCTTGCTGGTCAAGTGGGATAGTGCCCTTTGGGTATCTCCATGTGGTGTCCAGGTGTGGCAGTGTCCTATGTGCATCCCCACCACCCCCACTGCAGGACATGGATCAGCAGGCATGTCACACGCCCCGTGAGTGCCCAGCCCGGGCCAGGGAATCTAATGATCCAACCACCGGACCAAATTCAGTGATGAATCCTGGTCATGTGCCACCTGAGGCAGGTTGCGAATATGCTAAGAACCACAACCACTGTGACAGTGACCCCTGGTGACCAGGCAAGCGAGTGCCCTGGAGGTGCCTCCCTGTTGGAGCAGTGACCCCTGGTGGCCAGATGGGGCAATGCCCTGTATATATTACCCCCACCCACACCCCACCATTTCTGCAGCGACCCCTGGTGGCCACTGAGGGCAATTACCTGTGTGATCCACCCCCACAATTGTGGCAGTGACCCCTGGTGTCCAGGTGAGGCAGTGTCCTGTGTATATCTCACCCACTGGAGCAGTGCCCTCTGTGTATCCCACCCTCAACTCAGTGACTCCTGTTGGCCAGGTGGGGTAGTGCCCTAGGTGTATTCCCCAACCCAGCCCAAGGTGGCAGTGATCCTAGGTGGTCAGGTCGGGCAGTACCCTGGGTAATGTGGCAGTGACCCTTGTTCCCAGTGTGTATCACCGCTCCGCAATGGGGACTTGTCCACTGATGCCAAAATGGGGCAGTACCCTGTGTATATGCCCCCAAATGAGGCAGTGACCATTGCTGGCCAGCTGGGACAGGGCACTGTATGTTTCTCCTCCATTTGGGCAGTGACCCCTGGTGGCTAAGTGAGGCAGTGCTCTCCGGTTATTACCCCCCCACACACAGATAGTGACCTCTGCTGGCCAGCTGGGGCACTGCTCTCTGTGTATCTCCATCAATTGGAGGACTGTCCCCCCAAGTGGCACGGTGTGGCAGTGCCCTATATGTATCTGCCCCACACTATTGTGGCAGTGCCACCTAGTGGCCAGGAGAGGCAGAGCCTGCATGTATTCCCACCCCATCATTGCAGTAGTGACTCCCTTGGAGCCAGCCAAAACAGTCCATGCTATGTGGCCTCTGGTGGCCACTAAGGGCACTGGCCTGTGTGAACGCCACCACCACCACCGTGGCAGTGCCCTGCATGGATTCCCATCCCACCACTGCATTAGTGACCCCTGGTAGATAACATAGTGCATGCTGTGTGACCTCTGGTGCCAGGTAGGGCAGTGGCCTCTGTGAATTACCTCCCCTGACAACCATTGCGGCAGTGCCCCCTGGTGGCCAGGCAAGGCAGTGCCCTGAACATATTCCCCACCTCCACTGCAGTGCTCTCAGGCGGTCAGTTGTGGTAGTGGCCTGTGTGTACCCCACCTGTTGGGCTGTGACATCTGGTGGCCAAATAACACAGTGCACTCTGTGTGACCCCTGGTGGTCA
>NW_020679076.1:0-13996 GCF_002925995.2 Terrapene triunguis | reverse complement strand
ACTGCCAATCACTTTGCCTCCTGCTGTACACCCGATGCATCCCATTCAGGCAGGAGACCAATTCTGGACCTCCAAGCCTGAATCACTTCATCCGCAAGCCCAAGTTTCATATGGTCACTTTAGCAGCCATCATACCATCACTAGAAAGTGGCATGTGGTTTATGGCTCTTGATATGCAGGACACCTATTTTCCTATAGACATCCATCCACCCACAGAAAGTTCTCTTGAGATTCACAGTACAGAGATTCCAATACAGAGTTCTATTGTTCGGACTCACCACAGTACGCAGAGGCAGAAACTAAATGTTATCAGCAACTGAACTCCTAGTGTATTTAGCTCTGGTGTTTGTTTAATTTTTGGACAGATTTTTATCAGTGCTCATGTTGTAAGTTTCATTGCCCACCTACATCTTACTGCATGTTTGTAGGTTCTGGTTGCAACCTTTATTTAAAATTAGTGGTTTTTTTGTGGTTTATATACTGTGTTACAAAGGGCTTAATTAGATCCGGTGGTTTGTGGAAGGGTTTTGCTCATTTTACTCTTCTATGTCTATCTTTTCAGATACACCATGCCAAGGTGTTCCAGATGTTTCCAATGCTCAAACTGAAGGTAGAGTGAAGGATAGTTATGAGCCTGGTGAAACAGTACGTTATCAATGCCATTCTGGTTTTATTATAAGTGGATCACCAGATGTTACATGTAGAGCTGGGAAGTGGACCAAAACCCCTGTATGCAAAGGTAAAATGAGTGACTTGATCTAACTTTAAAGAACCCTAGTTAATCTTTTCTTACATTATTATTATTATTATTATTTATTATTAATAAATTAATATTGGCACTGAGATACCACACTGATGGGTCTGACAGCTAGAACAAATAGATTAGATAGATGACTTTGAATTAAAATAGACACTGACAAAGTTTTTCCCCTTGCTGCTGAGGGGAACAAGAAGGAACATAATTTAACAAGATTTCATGTCTGGACTGCTTCATGTCTGGGCTGACATCACTGAGAATGTTGATGTAGAAACAAGAAATAGCCAACTCACACACTGATAATTTCAAATACACAGGGGATTGGGAGGAATCAGGGTTTGCCAAAAGGAAAAAAAAAACCCTATTGGCAGGCCAATAAATCTTGTTTGCAAGCAGTTAAGAATAGTAATTTATAATATGTTTTAAAAACATAAAAGTGGTGCTTACCTTCTGTCCTTTTAACATATTACAATTCACAGGGTGCACTTGTCATTACATAGAGCTCCGTTCCCCAGGCTTTTCTCTCCTTTTAGTCATTACAGTCAAGAAGTATTTTGTCTGGGTAAGTGGTTCAGAAATAGGGTCCTTACATCTCCATTTTCATGGTGTTGGAAGTTCATCTCACACCCTTTGGTCTCTGCGTATTCTCAACCATGGGGTATTGTGTCGCCTGTGGTGCCTGTAGAACCTTCTTCAAGCAGTGTCCTTTAGAGTGCTCACACACATCCCTAACTACCCCTTTCCGCAGCATCTCCACATGTTCTGAGGGCAAAGCTATATAAGGGGGCACAGTGCCCTTTATCACCTCAGTTCCTTCCAACTTCTGTACCAGATGGAAATAATCCACTCCAGTCCATTCAGATCCGGGTTTTTCTCCATTCTTAGTGCCTTGAAAAGTGTTTAGATTAGTTCTTTTTGAGTGATTGCCTATGTGCATTCCACCCACTGCCACATCCCACTGGCAGGCCCGCCGACAGCAATTCTAGACCCCAGGACAGAACAGTCAGTGGGCCCCCAGGCACGCACAAGCCGCACCCACGTGGACACAGTCTGCCTGACATTTAGGCGGTGCTGCGCCTGCACTTGCTGGTGCCCAGTGAGCTGCCGGCTGCGCTGCTGCGTGCGCTCTTCCGGCACAGCCAGGGCTTCCACATGCCTGCCCAGTAGGGTTGCCAATTGTGCAAATCCAAAGACCCTTGCCCTGCCCCCCTTCCCTGAGGCCATGCCCCTGTCACGCCCCTTCTCCAAGGCCCCGTCCCCTGCTCACTCCATCCCCCCTCCCTCTGTCGCTTGCTCTCCCCCACCCTCACTCACTTTCACTAGGCTGGTACAGTGGGTTGGGGTGCTGGAGGGCCTGCGGGGTGCAGGCTCTGGGAGGGAGTGTGGGTGCGGATGTGTGTGTGTGAGAGGTCAGGCTCTGAGAGGGAATTTGGGTGCAGGAATGGGTGCAGGGTGCAGGCTCTGGGAGGGAGTTTGGCTGTGGGGTGCAGGCTCTAGGCTGGGGCCGGGAGTTGGGGTGCGGGAGGGGATCAGGTGGTTGGTGCTTACCTCAGGCAGCTTCCGAAAGTGACTTGCACACCCCTCTGGCAGTGGCTCCTAGGCGGGGGGCTTAGAGGGTCTCCGCACGCCTCTGCCCACAGGCACCACCCCTGCAGCTCCCATTAGCTGCAGTTCTCGGCCAATGGGAGCTGTCGAGTTGGTACTTGGGGTGGGGGCAGCACGCGGAGACCCCCCGCTTCTCCCAGGGACTGTAGGGCTGTTACGGCTGCTTCTGCGAGCGGCGCAGAGTGAGGGTGGACAGGAAGGCTGCCTTAGCTCCACTGTGTTGCTGGCAGTGGTGGCCTGGGGCCCCTGGGCCCTTTTAAATCACCCGGGACCCTGGGCAATTGCCCCCTTTGCCCTCCCAGTCAGCGGACCTGCCCACTGGTGCTGGTATAAAGGGCCCAGCCAATCCCAAGTCCCCTCAGTTCCTTCTTATTGCCCATGACTGTAACTAGAACTGTTCTTGCTTTTGCAAATACTTTCAGTGGACTGTGTTCTCTTGTATTTATTGTAAATAGTTTAGTGTTATTAAGGTTATTAGTGTTAATTAGTGAGTTAAGTTTTTACCCCATCTGAGGGTTTTGGTTGATTCCCAGTGCCGAGGGATGCCTCAGTCAGCAGGCTTCTAGGCCTGCTTCTCCTGTAACATGGTTATGCCCATGAGCGACCCATACTCAAGTTCCTGGAAGTGCCTTGGGGAAGCTCATATTGGTGAGTGTTACCAAATTTGCAGGGACTTTAAGCCTAGCATGAAGAAAGATCATGAAGCCAGGCTAAAGTTTCTACTCATGGAGGCAGCCTTGAGAGCTCTGACTGAGCCAGGTCGTTCAGACTCAGCACTGAGTGTCTCGGTGTTGTAAGGAGTGCGCCTCCTGCTGTGTCTGAGTCCTAGCACTGTTCACCATCCCCAGTGCCTCAGAAGATTGCTGTAAGGTGGAGATCCCTGGCATGGAAGTGTGCTAGGTCTGGGGATAAGAATGCAGTTTAAATGTAAACACCCCTCTGCTTAGGTACTGCAGAAGATGGCACTGTTGACTCTGGCACCTAGGCAGATTCCATCGAGTCTGGAGTCAGAAGGAACTCCTTCCATATCTATGGCACTGCACTGTACCAACACTATATCGGTACCGACTATGGCCAGACGTGTTTGCGGCTGCCAGGCACCTCTTAACCCTGTCAGTGCCGATATCACTGGTGGTACAAGATTTGACACTATCTTGTACCAGACACAGGCCTTGCAACAGACACAGGAGAATCAGCAGGATCACTTCAGTGTTCAGTACTGCACCAGCCTCACGTACCCCATCAGAAGGAAAACTGGCAACACTCACTTCACTGCGGGTTTCTCCACCTCAGCAGTGAATGCCGGTACCACCTGGAATAGTGCCTCTGTTGTCAATGGAAGGAAAGTTATCGTCTTCTGAATCAGGTTAGGTCCTACATCTCCCATCCTCGGAGCTGCTCTTGCTACCCCTCCATAGACTCTGCCACAGGAGTACCATTGAGTGATTCACCAGGAGGTCACTGGGGGCCTCCACCTGTCCGGTGGCCTTTTTGGAGTCCAGGGTTTTTTCCCCCCATTTCCAGATTGTATTCCAGACACTTCTATTCAGTGGCATCAGAAAGGTGTGAGGTACCTATCCATTGGGCAGCACCCATTCCTGATTCTGGTACCAAGCCTGGTACTGGATATCAAAAGCAAGCTCAACAGGACCCTGCAGTTCAAAAACTGGAGCAAAAGCATCCACAACTAGTGCTGGTGTCCTCTTCCTCCTCCCCTGATGAAGCAGTCTCAGGAGGGGGCATGTTGCCTCCACCAGATGACTATAAGGCACAGTAAGAATTGTTAGAGGGTTGCCTTAAATCTGGCATACAGGTGAAGGACGTAAAAGAATCCTCTCACCACCTGGCCAATACTTTAGACACTGCATGTCCTGCCAGAGTGGCCCTGCCTGTCACTGAGGTCATTATGGACCCAGTTAAGGGACTGTGGCAGACCCCTACATCCCTTTTCCACACTTCAAAAAGCGCAAGGATTATGTACTCCCCAAGACTGAGTTCATTTCCCCTTTCCCCCGGGATGCCTGGTAGTATCCTCTGCCAATGAGAGGGAAAAGCAGGGGCATCAGGGTGCAACACCAAACCAGCATGCCCTTTTGGTCAGGTATGACTTTAATGTATGGGACTCCATGCTAAATTTTAAACACATGTTCCCAGAAGATGCTAGGCAGGCGTTCTTCTCAATAGTGGATAAGGGAAAATCTGTGGTAAGGACCTCGCTGCAAGCTGAACTGGATGTGGCTGACTTGGCTGCTAGGTCCATGGCTTCGGCAGTGGCCATGCACAGGAGCTCCTGGTTGCAGTCCTCCGGGCTCCCAGTAGATGCATCTGAAGAAGTGGGTTTTTTATCCACGAAAGCTTATGCCCAAATAAATCTGTTAGTCTTTAAGGTGCCACCGGACTCCTTGTTGTTGTTATGTCAGTGTGTCCTGCAGGACCCGCAGGATCCCAGCCTGGCTGCAGGGCTCTATCTTACTCCACATGTAGTCCCATTGGTTTCAGTAGTATTACTCATTCAGCATGATCAAGAGTGTCACAATCTGTCCTTTAATGTTATTCTTAGATAATCTCCTTCTTAATTTTGTTCTGTGAAGCTTTAATATTTATGAGAAAAGTGTTCCGTCATACGATGAATGCACATACCCCCAGTACAGTATTTGTGTTATGTTGTGAATGTGACTTTGGCCAGTAAGAATTATTATTATTTATATTTCTTTAGTCCCAACATTTTAAGGGTTTCTCACTAAAGGAAAAGCATGACTGCCTGTGAACGTGTGATCTTAATCCTGCATGATGTTTTCTTTATAAATTTGTTTGAGGAACCCTGAAATAGGATGCAAAATCAAAGAAAGGGCAGATGACCCTTAGATGTGAAAAAGACCTAATTGCTGTTTACATTGGCACTATGCCTCTCGCAGAGGTGCAGTAATTATGCCAACAGGAGAGCCCTCTTCCATCGGCATAGAGCATCTTCACCAAACGCAACACAACTGCATCGGTGCAGCTGCATCGTGTCTGGTGAAGACCTGTCCTTTGAATGCTCCACTTTACATCTTTCCACCTCTTTGGGTGCTGAGATATCAGGGGATGTTGCATTCCCTCTTTTCTTAATTTAGTGCCTCGATGCCTCTGCAATTAATCAGCCAGAATGTTTTTTGCTAATAATATGGTTTTATCAAAGAAGGAAATTAATCTTTCCCCTGTGCAGAGTGGGACACGTATAATGAAGTATCATTTTTTACTGCAAGATTGTAACATGCATGCATCATTATCTATTTTTTTTAAATTAACAGACTAACCTGCAAACAGTTTGAGTCAATATGACACCTGATATTTATTGTCAAAACCAACTATGCTTCCAATTATTGGTATTCTTGCAGCATCTAAAAAGCTGGAGCAATCATGATGGATCGTGCTTTATTCAAACTAACCTGGCCAGATAAACCACTTATTTGTTTCGTAAATAGAGATGATACCAATGCCTGTGAACCAGTCATCCTTGCTCCATTTAATATTGGGTTCATTGAGTTTTCAGAGTCCTGAAATTGTTATATGTTAACTGATTGTGAAGTATTTACTTAGGAAATGGGTAGAGTTCAGTTTGACAGGTGACAAGCACATTAGTGGGTTACTCACACTGTCAGTGCTAACTAACTTTTGCAGCTTTGGCATCCCCCCTTCCTTGTAATTCAAATGCGGAAGACTGGTATTTAATATGTTGGTTGTTTAAAGCTGCTGCTAGAGTGCTGCTGTTTTTATGCCATTAGGCTGACTTTCTCTTCTGTATATTTACCCCAACCTGCAAATAGATCTTCAAGAGCCAAAGAAAGATTCATGAAATCTATCCCATGGTCTAGATGGGCTTTTATAGTCCTAAGGCTTGTCTACACGGGGAGTTATTTCAGAGTAGTTAATCCACTTTAAATTCATACCCTCCCTTATTCTGAATACATTTTCCTGTGTAGACAAGCCGTTACCTTACTGTGCTCTCAATCACCACAATCAACCAGAGTAACAGTTCTTACAGAGATATAGGATTTAAATTCTGTGCTGAAACACAGATTTACTATTTCCTCATTAGCATAATTCTAAAACAGTCATGTCAAAATTAAGTTTTGTAATTATTTTCTAATGAGTGTATTCTTCTCAATCAGGCATCACAGATGTTTATGGATTTTGTTTCTATTATCCTTAGTGATAACCTGCCAGCCACCATGAATTAATAATGGAACCTTAATTATGCCAAAGAGCGTTTACAGGGAGAATGAACAATTGCAGTTTACCTGTAAAGCAGGAGATACATTCGGTGAAAGGTCTGATGCAGAGTGTACTAAATATGGATGGCATCCAGAACCATTTTGTAAAAGTCAGCTTTTGTTAATGTTATATACTACATATTATGTTACTTTTATCTAGCTAGCCAGCTATAGTCCTGGTCCACACTAATGCTCCTAGGTGCTACAGTAATACAAAGACATAATTATTATATATGCTGTATCCTGGAAAGTAGTGACTCTGAAAATGATTTAGGAATCGTAGTGGAAAAACACCTGAACATGAGCTCCTAGCGTGATGCTGTCGCAAAAAGAGCTAATCCAATCCTTGGATGTATAAACAGGGGAGTAGTGAGTAGAAGTAGGGAGGTGATTTTTACCTCTGTATAAGGTATTGGTGAGACCAGTACTGGAATTACTGCATCCAGTTCTAGTGTCCACATTTTAGAGAGGATGTAGAAAAAAGACACAATTTGTTTGAGGTCTGGAAAAAATGTCTTACAGTGAGAGACTTAAGGAGTTCATTCTGTTTAGTATCAGAGGGGTAGCCGTGTTAGTCTGATACAGTCTTGCATCTGAGGCCTGGTCTACACTAACCCCCCAAGTCGAACTAAGGTACGCAACTTCAGCTACGTGAATAACGTAGCTGAAGTCGACATACCTTAGTTCGAACTTACCGCGGTTCAGACGCGGTCCACACGTGGCAGGCAGGCTCCCCATCGACTCCGCGGTACTCCTCTCGCCGAGCTGGAGTACCGCAGTCGACGGCGAGCACTTCCTGGTTCGACTTATCGCGTCCAGACCAGACGCGATAAGTCGAACCCAGAACTTCGATCCCCAGCCGCCGAACTAGCGGCTGGGTGTAGACCAGCCCTGAAGAAGTGAGGTTCTTACCCATGAAAGCTTATGCTCCCAATACTTCTGTTAGTCTTAAAGGTGCCACAGGACCCTCTGTTGCTTCATTCTGTTTAGCTTATCTAAAAGAAGTGCAAGGGATAACTTGATAGCACTGTTTTACCTTCATGGGTACCAGGTGCTAAAGAGAACTTTTAATGTATCAGAAAAAGGCATAGCAAGAACCTAATGGCTGGAAGTGAAAACCAGACAAATTCTAATGAGAAATAAGACACACAAATCTCTAACCATTGGAACAAACTACCAGGGGAAGTGGTGGATTCTTCTCTTGATGTATTCAAATCAAGGCCTTTTTGGAAGATACGCTTTAGTGAAACACAAATTATTGGGTTCAAAACAGGAGTATCTGGGTCAAATCCAATGGTTTGTGTTATACAGGAAGTCAAACTAGATGATCCAGGCTTTAAAATCCATGATCTACGATGTAAGGAATTAGGAAAAGAAAGGGGAAGAATAACAATCACATTTCATCACTTGCCTATCCATGATCTATGGCAAAGCTTTTATATTCAAGGATTTGGAGAGGTGGGGATTTCTTGTTGCATGATTATAAAACAGATGCAAGCAAAACTACCAAGACATGTTCAGTATTTGAAATATCATGTCAAGATGAGCCAGATTCTGGTGCCCCAGTCACATGACTATTTATCAGGTAAGTACTCCTCAACATGATTAAGGCTGGTAGAATCTGTCTCTACACGAGCATCCTCAAATTGAAAAAGATATGTTGGCAATTTTCTGGTTGTGAACAGTTTTGTAATGTATTTAGAGGCAGAAATTGGACAAAGTAGAAAGGGATCATAACTCATTGCAGAAGCTCCCTTGTCATACGGAACACCATGTTGATTGACTCAGCAGAATATCTGAAAAACTTAATCTGTTTTCTTCAAAGGAACTTCAGCTACTGTGATGCATTATTTCTATTGTAAATGAAGGTTTGTGTAATGCAGTATACAGTTATTATCTGAACAACAAGAATTCACTCCATAACACAGAACAAAAAATTAGTCCAGATATTGAATTAATCCAATAGAGTTGTACAAAATAACCTGTGTCTCTGCTACAGTTTGCACATTGGTTTATTCAACATGCTTCTAATGGTTTATGATTTAATTCTACTTTGATCAATTTCTGCCTATAAATGTATATAGGAAAATAGCCACAATCAAAAACAATTGCCAACATTTCTTTTTCAATTTGAGCATAGTTCTGTTGTGTTTTATGGGAGTTTTAGGTATTATCTTGCAGGACAGCCACCTACCCATGTGGTTTTTTCATCTACTGAGATCTAAGGCTCTTTATTAATCTCAAAATATATGATTTCTGATTCCAATGTAGGGTTACAGTAGCTAGTGTTTACATTCCAGGATAATTTTCTTAAGGAATGTCTACACTGTGAGCTGGGGGTGTGATTCCCAGCTTGAGGAGACATACGCATGTTAGCTCTAATTGAGCTAGTGCATTAAAAAGAGAGTGTAGCTGTGGCAGCATGAGCGATGGGCAGAGCTAGTCACCCCAAGTTCGTGTCTATAGTCTCGGCTAGGCAAAAATTGGGGCAGCTATTCCCCCCCACTGCTTATGCAGCTGTGGTGCCATTCTATTTTTAGAGCATTAGCTGAACTAGCACAAGTCTTTCTCCTTGAGTTGGGAATCACCTCAAAGTGTAGACATACGCTTAGGGTAAGTCTTAATTATATCATAATTACAGACTAAGATATCTATCTATTTATTGTCTATAATCTTAAATATTGATCCATTTTGTGTTTTTACTTACATTATTATATAATTATGTACTAATGTGTTTGACACAGCCTTGTGTTAACCAGTCTTGCTGATAGGCGGAGTGAAGCAGCTAAAGTAAACAAATCCCAGTGAGGGTATCAGCATTGTCTGAGGAGAGAAGTCAACCAATCACATTTTGTTAATTAAAAAAAAGCTGCCTCGCAATAAAAAAAAACTACTGTAATCTATAATGGGTGCAGAAACAGTATTTTCAACAAAAATAATTTTCAGAGAGCCCTTTAATTGCTGACCTATCATTAAGTAAATGCAGTTGGTTGTGCCCTGTATCCAGCACATGCCCTTCCCAGAAGTTTTTTTTTCATTGTACCCATTTCCCTCCTCCTCTCAGAAAGACTGGTTAGTTCTTTCTCTTACCACTTGTGTGTATATATAAGGACAACAAACTGTCTGCTATACTGAATGCATGCAGTACATTTAAGTGGCTGTTTTCCCACTCAGCATGTTCAGTAGTACTTTGCTTGAACTTCATAAGATGACCATGATATTTTGCCCTTAGTCTGTTGGTCATCTTACACTGGGGTAAGAATGTTCAAGTTCCTGCATGCCAATGAATATTGTCTGCCTGGAAATGGACCAGATGCCTATATCTGACCTAATCAGCTCCAGCTTTGAGCAACTGTTCAAAAAGAATCCCCTCCCCAACAACACAATGGGACTAGTGAGTTACAAATGCACCACACAACCTTCAGGAAATGGAATAATGAAACTGCAAAATTACTCATTATAAATGTGAAATACAGACGGTAAGGAACTTCTTGAAATGAACATGCTTTCAAGAGTGCCTTATAAATAGTAAAAAGAAGGTGCTACAGGAAGGCTAATGACCATTTCCAAAATAAACTTAACTTCAAACAATAGATACAAAATGACCCAACCTTACAACAGCTTGAGACAGATGAATGGCCAATGGAGAAGCAAAGGTACCTCCAAGCAGAAAATTATATTGGGACAGTAGAGAGAATATGCTCGTAAAACTGCATATGCTGAGATTCTGCACAAAGGACATTGTGTCATCATACTACACAGCATGAGGTCAGAAATGCTAACCATAGTCCTCAGTACCCATCTGGGTATTGAGAATGATAAGTACAGAGTTCAAGTGATCTTGTTATGACCAGTCATGAATGCTGCTATTGACGAGAGCATATCCAAATGTGAATTCTGCACTCAGTGGCACTTTTGCATTTTTCTTTCTGTACTGAAACCACATGAGATTCCTAGTTGCTCTTGGGTCCAAAGATGAATAGCCTGTCATGTTACAGAGGACAACATCTCCTGATTTCAGTGGCCACTGTTGGACTCTCTAATGTCCGACATTGAGGAGACATCCCTCCAGTCAGTGAAAACTGGACACATTTTCCTTTGCAATCCTTTCCTTTCCTTGTCAATCTCTTGTCTATTTTAGCCAGTGGGATCATTTAAGAGTGACATGCTATGAGGATCTCTGTATTTGTTAATGACCACTCAATGAATGAGGACAGCAACTTGTTTAATATGCACCAAGGTTGATAATTGTACAACTAAGTCATCCATATTCTTCAAAATTCCCATCAGTAATTATTAGGGTCCATTTCCAAATTCCTATTTTTATAGAGATTAACTTTCTAAAGGCTCGTCTATGAACATAATTTGATATCATTCCTGTCCCTGTTACTACAATCCCCAAAAAGGGCATGGGTGTACTGCTTCCACAGTCCTCCAAGACTCTGGGCCAGGGAGCGAGGATCTAGGCATAGGATCAAAACTCAGATCCCCTGCACTGGAACTTCTTTCACCCTCTACTATGTTTTGTATGAAATAACTTGAAATAAGAATTCTTGGAAAATATTTTTATCCCAGGAGTAATCTTAGTGCTTAAGAAAGTTGGCAAAAAAAAACAAACCACTAAACAAACAAAACACACCATACTGAAGTCACTTAATTCCTATTATTGTTCTATAGATAAACAAATAATTGAAGGAAGTCCGAAGGCCTGTGTTATATAGGAGGTCAGACTAGATGATCATAGTGGTCCCTTCTGGCCTCATGATCTAAGAATGGAATGGTACAGGCTTGCACCCCACCCACATGCCTCAAGCCTGACCTTTAGGGACACCTCCACAGGTGAAAGGAATATTTTAGTTTCTGTGCCTACTCAATCCTTGGCCTTTCTGCTTCATATACTAATAAAGGTGCTAACTAGTGTCAATTGTGCTGCACTTTTATAAAATATAGGTACCTGTCCAGTAGGTGCCAGAGAAAGCCTAACTCATTTCATCATCCACCAACCAGCCATGATATTATTACTTTTGGTAACTATCTAACTGGGTAATATTCAAACCAGAGGTGAAAGGATCTGTATTTCCTACAAATCTCCCAGTCTCCATGTGATGCATTCTTAATTTTTTTAAATTATCTACAAAACGAGTGCTGTAATTTCTATCCCAATCAGTTTCTACAAGCTTATAGAGCTATGAAGAGATGCAAAGCTCACAATCCTGTTTAACTCATCAATCTAACTCTAGGGGATCCAGCAGCATCAATGACAATAAAATAAAATAAAATAAAAAAATATTCCATTACAGCTTGTTAAAGCACCTTGTTTCCACATCAGGCCTGCTCACAGCAATCCATGCATCTATCACCTCCAGATTGGATCATTATGTTTTGCTGAATATGAAGCTGAATATGAAAACAATGCAAAGGCTCCAGCCAAAGCAGAATGTTGTTGCCTGCCTTCTCTATCATAAATGTGTCAAGAGCACATAAAGCCGGTACTCTGGTTCTTTCCCTGGCTGCAAAATATTTCCAATCCCAGTTCAAGGCTTTGATCTTGATCACAAAGACATTAATAGATCAAGTCCCAGTTATAAAACAAATTTATGATCTGCCAAGACAGTTGCATTGCTCTGGGAAAATGTCAATCACCAAGCCTAGGAAAAAGTGTATGTGAGCCAGATATAAAGCATTTTTGCTGTAAGAAGTGTTGTAATAATTGAGCTCTAGCAGGCCTACACCAATTGTAAGCTTAAATCTGAAAAAGTAGGAAAAAAGTTTATAAAATGGTCCAATCATGCATAAAAAATTACACACCGAAGACAAAAGACCTACTGATGTAACTAAAGGATTATGTTAAGATCATATCTGGTAAACAAGAGGAGTGCGAGAATGGAAATCATTGGGGAAAAATTGGCATGTCAGAAGGTAAGCCTAATTGGTGGACAAAATAATGAGGGGATGGGCTATTCAACCCCTTTCTCCCTTTTGAGGTCTTTGACAAAGTGCTTAGCTGTAGCATCTTGGTCACTTAGGTAACTTTATAACAGAGAAGATTATGGTTTTATTGGAGTAAATTAACCTGTTGTGGTGGGGATTGTTGACTTTGGGTGCAATGGTTGGGCTAATTAGGTTGCTAGCTCAATAAGGGGAAGATATGTAATTGGCGGGGACAGAAAGTAAGGGGGGAGATTGGAGAGTGAGCTGGGGTGTGGCATAGAAAGTTGAGTGGAAGGATCTTCCTGACACATGCCTGTGCTATGTTCTGCAGTGCTTGGAATCTGAAAGATTAAAGGTACACATGGAGGAAAGAAATGGACTGTGTGTATGTTCTAAGAGAAAATGCAAATGGGTCAGGCAGTCAGCACACTGGGTAACTGAGCAAGCATCCTGTGACCAAGTCCTTTCCCCTCCCCCCCCATAGACTTCAGGGAGAGTTTGCTGGCTGGGTGGGAGATGGGTGGAAAGGAAGGAGTGAACTTTTATCATCAGGTTTGCAATGCACACCATCTTCTGGGATACTATGACACCATTGGGCCTTAATCTTTTTTTGCAACAGTGTTTAGTTTATAGATTCATAGATTCTAGGACTGAAAGGGACCTCGAGAGGTCATCGAGTCCAGTCCCCTGCCCTCATGGCAGGACCAAATACTGTCTAGACCGTCCCTGATAGACATTTATCTAACCTACTCTTAAATATCTCCAGAGATGGAGATTCCACAACCTCCCTAGGCAATTTATTCCTGTGTTTAACCACCCTGACAGTTAGGAACTTTTTCCTAATGTCCAACCTAAACCTCCTTTGCTGCAGTTTAAGCCCGTTGCTTCTTGTTCTATCCTTAGAGGCTAAGATGAATAAGTTTTCTCCCTCCTCCTTATGACACCCTTTTAGATACCAGAAAACTGCTATCATGTCCCCTCTCAGTCTTCTCTTTTCCAAACTAAACAAACCCAATTCTTTCAGCCTTCCTTCATAGGTCATGTTCTCAAGACCTTTAATCATTCTTGTTGTTCTTCTCTGGACCCTCTCCAATTTCTCCACATCTTTCTTGAAATGTGGTGCCCAGAACTGGACACAATATTCCAGTTGAGGCCTAACCAGTGCAGAGCAGAGCGGAAGAATGACTTCTCGTGTCTTGCTCACAACACACCTGTTAATTCATCCCAGAATCATGTTTGCTTTTTTTGCAACAGCATCACACTGTTGACTCATATTTAGCTTGTTGTCCACTATAACCCCTAGATCCCTTTCTGCCATACTCCTTCCTAGACAGTCTCTTCCCATTCTGTATGTGTGAAACTGATTGTTCCTTCCTAAGTGGAGCACTTTGCATTTGTCTTTATTAAACTTCATCCTGTTTACCTCAGACCATTTCTCCAATTTGTCCAG
>NW_020679075.1:0-2030 GCF_002925995.2 Terrapene triunguis | reverse complement strand
GAAAATTTCCAGCTGAAAACTTTTAGTGAAAAAGGAGCCTATTTTTTACAGTGGATGAGAAGCTGGATATTAGTCAGCAGTGTGCCCTCATTGCCAAGAAGGCCAACGGCATATTGGGCTGTATTAGTAGGAGCATTGCCAGCAGATCGAGGGAAGTGATTATTCCCCTCTATTCAGCACTGGTGAGGCCACACCTGGAGTATTGTGTCCAGTTTTGGTCCTCCCACTAAAGAAGAGATGTGGAAAAATTGGAGAGAGTCCAGCGAAGGGCAACAAAAATGATTAGGGGGCTGGGCACATGACTTATTAGGAGAGGCTGAGGGAACTGGGGTTATTTAGTTTGAAGAAGAGAAGAGTGAGGGGGTATTTGATAGCAGCCTTCAACTACCTGAAGGGGGGTTCCAAAGAGGATGGAGCTAGGCTATTCTCAGTGGTGGCAGATGATAGGATAAGAAGCAATGGTCTCAAGTTGCAGTGGGGGAGGTTTAGGTTGGATATTAGGAAACACTATTTCACTAGGAGGGTGGTAAAGCACTGGAATGTGTTACCTAGGGAGATGGTGGAATCTCCATCCTTAGAGGCTTTTAAGGCCCGGCTTGACAAAGCCTTGGCTGGGATGATTTAGTTGGTGTTGGTCCTGCTTTGAGCAGGAGATTGGACGAGATGGCCTCCTGAGGTCTCTTCCAACACTAATATTCTATGATTCTATGAGTCAGAAACCTTAAGTGGGTACCATTGAGGGACCATGGAGAGGGAATTCAGGTGCAGTTATCTTGAAACTGTGACACTGAGCATGACGCTGATCCTGAGAAATCTTAGGTACTCTGAAGACTCCCCCTGAAGATCTCTGAGGATCAGGATAATACTTAAAAGTATCATAGAATCATTCCAGTGCTTCACCACGCTCCGAGTGAAAGAGTTTTTCCTAATATCCAACCTAAACCTCTCCCACTGCAACTTGAAACCATTATTCCTTGTTCTGTCATCTGGTACCACTGAGAACAGTCTAGATCCATCCTCTTTGGAACCCCCTTTCAGGTAGTTGAAAGCAGCTATCAAATCCCCCCTTATTCTTCTCTTCTGCAGACTAAACAATCCCAGTTCCCTCAGCCTCTTCTCATAAGTCATGTGCTCCAGCCCCCTAATCATTTTTGTTGCTCTCTGCTGGACTCTTTCTAATTTTTCCACATCCTTCTTGTGGTGTGGGGCCCAAAACTGGACACAGTACTTCAGATGAGGCTTCACCAAAGTCAAATAGAGGGGAACGATCACGTCCCTCGATCTGCTGGCAATGCCCCTACTTATACAGCCCAAAATGCCGTTAGCCTTCTTGGCAACAAGGGCACACTGCTGACTCATATCCAGCTTCTCGTCCACTGTAACCCCTAGGTCCTTTTCTGCAGAACTGCTTCCTAGCCATTCGGTCCCTAGTCTGTAGCAGTGCATGGGATTCTTCCGTCCTAAGTGCAGGACTCTGCACTTGTCCTTGTACAAAGGTACAAAAGCTTTATCTTGCTATAACTTTAAAGTGGACACTTTATTTCCGATATACTTCATAAATGCTATTGTAATTATATACCACACATGCAGAGTATTCTGAACAGACAGCCTTTTTAATTTCAAATTCCAAATAACTGGTATAGATCCTAACAACTCAACACTCAGCACCTCAGAAAATCAGTCCAAAAATCTATAGCTATTGCCCTCGTTCTGACCCCTTTCTAACTCTGAAATGGTGGTGGGACCTAGAAATAACTTAAAAAAATATTAAAAAGCTATGAAGGAATTTTGGCCAATTCAAAATTAACTGTTATCCTATTAAGTTTTACAACATTTTGACCCCCCCGCCGCCCATTTTCAGACACAGTTTTGAAGCAAAAAAGTTTCACTTCCAAAAATTTTGAAAAAAATCCCACTATGTGACTAAGCTAATGAAAGTGGTCCTGCAAAAATGCTGGGGTAGAAAGGGATATTTAGAGTAGGAAAAAATAGGCTCCTTTTTCACTAAAAGTTTTCAGCTGGAAATTTTC
>NW_020679074.1:0-13103 GCF_002925995.2 Terrapene triunguis | reverse complement strand
ATACTTCTGTTAGTCTTAAAGGTGCCACAGGACCCTCTGTTGCTTTTAGTGATGTGTTGATCCCAGTCACATCTATACTACTTTTTGCTTTCCTGATAACATTTTATTCCCTTTTTTTAGGCAAACTAAAGCCAACCATGGCCTTCATGTCAGGAAAACTGAAAATTAAAGGTAACATGGCCTTAGCAATGAAGTTGGAAAAAATGATGACTCAGTTCAGCTCCAAACTGTGATGGGAAGGCTTATTGTGTGGAACATTGTCCTTTAATAAAAATGTAACACTGTTTGTTGTTTAAAACACTAATCCTGGCCTTTTTTGGATGTATTATGAAAAATATGGAATTGACCTGATGAAATGTGGAATTGCTAGAGGAAGAATAACGTGACATTATTCTAATTAGGACAACAGATCCATCATATGGCATCACGTTCAGGTCTCTTCCTCCTCTCCACTGGGGTCTTGCACTCTGCGTGGGGCTGGAGGGTATTTCCATGTCTTCTTTAGGCTCCTCCTTGGCTTTGAGACTTCCATGTCCCAATCATCATTTTCCTAATGAAGGAGGCTTATATTGGATTTTCATCAAGCTACTCAGTTGCACTGAGGAGCAGTAAAATAAAGTGAAGGTGACCGCAGGTGTTTTCTTTCTTCAAGGGCTATAAACTGTGCTGGAAGAGCTTCAGAGCTGTTGAGAGATTGGAATCAGTTTACCATAATAGCCTTGCAGGGCTACATGATTAGTAGTCTAACAATTTAAAATTATTTACTTTTTTTTTCTTGTGCTCTCAATATAAAAATCTGAATTGATGTTTTGAGGGTGTACCTTTTTATATTTTAAAAAAATTTTCTATACTAAACCTTTTACTGTGGAAACTGATTTCTGCTAAAGAGTTCTAAAACTTCTAAGCCAAACTCAGGAACTCTTAGTAAAAGTATACTAATAAAAAATAAACTATAAGCCTTTGTGGCTAGGTGCCTAAATAATTCAATCAAATAGCAATGTTTTTTACAGAGAATATTTTCAACATAATTGATTTGTTGCTGGAAACTATTCCTGCCAAGTTGTACTCAAATTAATTGAAATAAACAGCAGTATTTTCTATCAGAGTGCATGAGCAAATGTGTCTAGAAGTGCCAAATAAGGAACAATTTTGTTTATTTTGAATATCTTGCTATTATAATTAAAAGAAATAAAGGTATTGAGAGAATTCTGATCTTCAAGGAAAAATTGCCTTCGTGAAAGAACCTTATTAACGAACACTTTGTTACAATAAAAATATTAAGTGCATTCTGAAATTTCCTGATAGCAGAAAATATTTCACAAATCTCAAATGAACACACATGTTCATGGAGCATGTTTCTAACCCCTTTCATGCAACCTTGCAGAAAGTTGAACAGAGCAATGAGTCCAAGCTATGGGAGCAAGATTACTTACTTGTATTTCTTCTCCATCATCAACCCCGTGTCCTTAACATTTCTACCTTACCAGGCCATAACCCTACATGCAGAAGCTCTATTTTTCAAGATTTCTGTAGGAATGTTGAACTGGAGGTCATATGCCTTCCTAAACACAGGCACATTACCCAAAGATAGTGAAAGAGAAAATCTTTCTTAGCTGGGTCTCCAGTTTATAAATAAGCTTTATGCTAATAGTTGGTATGTTGCTTGCTTGTGTATTCAGTAAAGCAGCTCTTGGACAAAAACAGCTAGTGGCTAATAAAGGGCAAATGGTGATGGGCTATGGTGTCTATATAACATTGTGCAAAGGCTCCTCCTTTGAAATATCATGATCACATTGGTGATGCATGCTTACGTCCTTGTTTGATATCTGCCATGTAGGCGCATAATCTATAAATAACAGAAAAATAAAGTTCATAGGCCCTTGTGTCTAAGGGTGAGTCTGAACACTAACTGCAGCAGTATAAGATTTGTGTTACTAAATTACTAAAAATGTTGTACAGTATAGGTAGATATCCCAGTGTCCTCCACACTGCCTGCAGGCTCACTGCTTTATGAGAAATGTTTGCTGTCTGTTGTGGGATAACTGCCATGTATTGTGGGATGCACTATTGCTGTAATCATGTTGGTCCCAAAGAGACTTCTTTTGTTTCGGTTTTCACCAAAAAGGTTAGTAGTGATTGGATGTCTAACATAGTGAATGCTAGTGAAAATGAGGTAGGATCAGAGCCTAAAATAGGGTAAGACCAAGTTAAAAATTATTTAGACAAGATAGAGGTCTTTAGGTCACCAGGATCTGATGGAAATACACCTTAGAATACTCAAGGAACTGACTGAAGAGATATCAACCATTAGAGATTATCTTCGAAAAGTCAGGGAAGACGGAGGATATTCCAGAGGACTGGAAAAGGGCAAATATAGTGCCCATCTATCAAAAGGGAAATGAACAACCTGGGGAATTACAGACCAGTCAGCTTAATTTCAGTACCTAGAAAGATGATAAAGCAAATGATTAAACAGTCAATTTGCAGACACCTAGATGATAATAAGGCGATAATGGTGAGCATGGATTTGTCAAGAACAAATTGTGTCAAACTAACATAATAGCTTTCTTTGACAGGGTAATAAGCCTTGTGGATAGGGGGGAAGTTGTAGATGTGGTATATCTTGATTTTAGTAAAGCTTTTGATACAGTCTCGCATGACCTCATGAACGAGGGAAATACTGTAAGGTGGGTGCATAACTGTAAAACTATTCCCAGAGACTAGTTATCAATGATCACAGTCAAGCTGGAAGAGCATATCGAGTGGGGTCCTGCAGGGATCAGTTCTGGGTCCGGTTCTGTTCAGTATCTTCATCAGTGATTTAGATAGCGGCATAGAGAGTACACTTATAAAGTTTGTGGATGATACCAAGCTGAAAGGGGTTGCAAATACTTTGGAGGATAGGATTAAAATTCAAAATGATCTGGACAAACTGGAGAAATGGTCTGAAGTAAATGGGATGAAATTCAATAAGGACAAATGCAAAGTACTCTACTTAGGAAGGAACAATCAGTTGCACAGATATAAAATGGGGAATGATACTAAGAAAGATACTGCCGAAAGGGATCTGGGGGTCATAGTGGATCACAAGTTAAATATGAGTCAACAGTGTAACAGTGTTGCAAACAAAGCAAACCTCATTCTGGGATGTTTTAGCAGGAGTGTTGTAAGCAAGACATGAAAAGTCGTTCTTCGCTGATTAGGCCTCAACTGGCATATTGTGTCCAGTTCTGGGAGCCACATTTAGGAAAGATGTGGACAAATTGGAGATAATGCAGAGAAGAACAACAGAAATGATTAAAGGTCTAGAAAACATGACCTATGAGGGAAGATTGAAAAAATTGGGCTTGTTTAGTTTGGAGAAGAGAAGTCTGAGAGGGGACATGATAACAATTTTCAAGTATATAGAGGGTTGTTAGCAGGAGGAGAGAGGAAAATTGTTCTCCTTAACCTCTGAGGATAGGACAAGAAGCAATGGACCTTAATTTGCAGCAAAGGGGGTTTAGGTTGGACATTAGAAAAACGTCCTAACTGTCGGGTGGTTAAGCACTGGAATAAATTGCCTACGGAGGTTGTGGAATCTCTGTCACTGGAGATTTTTAAGAGCAGGTTAGACAAACACCTGTAAGGGATGGTTTAGATAATACTTAGTCCTGCCAAGTGTGCAGCAGACTGGACTAGATGACCTCTCAGGGTCCTTCCAGTCCTATGATTCTGTGGTACCATAAGCAAACTAGGGAAATGGGATCTAGATGAAATTACTATAAGGCAGGTGCACAACTGCTTGACAGACTGTACTCAAGGAATTATCAATGGTTTGCTGTCAAAATAGGAGGGTGTAGCTAATACTGGTCCCAGTCCTGGGTCTAGTATTATTCAATATTTTCAAAAATGACTTGGATAATGAAGTGGAGAATATGCTTATAAAATTTGCAGATGACATCAAGATGGGAGGGGTTGCAAGCACTTTGGAAGATGGGATTAGAATTAAAAATGACTGTCACAAACCTGGAGAATTGGTCTGAATTCAGCAGGAGAACATTCAATAAAGGGTGGTTCTCAACTTATTACACATTGTGGCGCGTCCAGCTGCCTGGCCCGGACCCCCGTTGTGTGGCTGCCCCAGACCTTGCAGGGCTGGCTGCCTGCCCTGGACTCTACGGGGCTGGCTGGCAGCCCCGGACCCCAGAGGGTGGGCCAGCTACTCCAATCCCAGACCCCACCACATGAGGCGGGCAGCCATGCGGCTGCCCCGGATCCCAGAGTTTGCAGGGCGAGCCGGCTGACCCGCAGCTTGCGTGGCTGGGCAGCAGCAGCCCTGGACCCTGCCATGTGGGGTGGGCTGGCTGCGCTGGCCCCCTGCCACGCGGCTGCCCCGGAGCTCGTGGGGATGGCCGGCAGCCCTGGACCCTGCTACGCAGGGCTGGACAGGAGCCTCTGACCTCAGACTCCCATCATGTGAGGAGAGCCGGCAGCCATGCCCCTGCCGTGCTGCGTGACAGGGCAGCCCGGACCCCTCTCCGTCGGGCAGCGAGAAAGCTGGTAGGTCCCTGGCCCGCGGGCTGCCCTTTAGCACACAGCTCAGCTGGGCCGCAGCTGTGCACTAATTTGGCCGCATGCGAGCCGCGGGTTGAGAACCACTGCAATAAAGACAAGTGCAAATTACTTCACTTAGGAAGGAAAAATCAAATGCACAACTACAAAATGGGGAATAACTGACTAGATGGTAGTACTGCTGAAAAGGATGTGGGGGTTATAGTGTATCATAAATTGAATATGAGTCAACAATGTGATGCAGCTGCAGCAAAAAAGGTTAATATGATTCTGGGGTGCATAAAGAGGGGTGCAGTATGTAACTACAAGAGGTAATTATCCCATTCTACTTTGCACTGATGAGGTCTCAGCTGTGTCCAGTTCTGGGTGCCACACTTTAGGAAAGATAAGGACAAATTGGGGAGAGTCCAGAGAAGAGCAACAAAAATGATAAAAAGGTCTAGAAAACCTGACCTATGAGGAAAGGTTAAAAAAAATTGGGCATGTTTAGTCTTGAGAAAAGAAGACTAAGGGCTGTTATAAAAAAGATGCTGATCAATTTTTCTCCCTGTCCATTGAAGGAAGGATGAGAAGTAATGGGCTTAATCTGCAGTAAGGGAGATTTAGGTTAAATATTAAGAAAAACTTTTTAACTGTAAGAATAGTTAAGTACTAGAACAGGCTTCCAAGGGAGTTGATGGAATCCCTGCTATTTGAGGTTTTTAAGAACAGGTTAGGGAAACAGCTGTTGGAGATGATTTAGGTAGGGGGCTGGACTAGATAACATCTCAAGGTCCCTTTCTGCCTTACATTTTTATTATTCTGCATTACACAAGTTATGTTAAAAGAATATTATGGATGCAAAGTCAAGCACTCAGGAAATGCCACCATTAGTTGTTGATGCAACCTCAACTGGGTTCTCTTGTGTGTATGCATTATTATGATCTAGTAAAATTACATGATCACAAACTATTTTTTATACAGGACCCCTGCCTCATTCAGTGCATAGGATGGACAGTGTTTTGGGGATGAATCAGGGCTGTGTAGTGAAGGGGCGGTTGTCAGTAGGACCCCTGCCTCATTTGTTGCAGATGCTGGAAGTTGTGTAGTGAATGTTTGCAGGAGGGAAAGGGATGCTCATGTGGTTAAGAAAGTTGAGTGAAACCCTGGAGAAATTGGATTCTGCCTCTGCCACAGAGTTCCTGTGTGGTGTTAGGCAAGTCACTTTAAACCAGACTTTTAACAGGTGGCTACTGCTTGTGTGTCCCTCATTTTTGGATGCCCAATGTGAGACCCTGGGGTCTTATTTGTGAGTGTTCAACTCTTGTGCAGCTGCAGCTGCAATCAATGGGAGCTGAGCTTTGAACATAAGAAGTGCTCTATAATGCTAAGTGCTCTGAAAAATCACATCCAAGGCATCGCAAATTGTACCCCCAAAATTAACGTGTGTTTTATTCTTTGTGACTCAGTTCCCATCCGTAAAATTGGGATGATACTACCTCACTTCACAGGGTATTGTGAAAACAATGTGTGTAAAGCACTTAGATACTCTAGTTTCAAGCACCATAAAAATGTCCATGAGGAAATGAATAACTAATAAAGAGTAGGGTTTGAATAGTGTTCAGTGCATAGGGCTTAGGGCCACCCATTGAACAATGAAGAGAAAGCATTAAATAGCTGCTCAAGTGAGCACTGATCATCCTCTGCACTAAATGAGGCAGGGGTCCTGTGCACAAAAAATTTATCCAATTATATAAAGACTGTCATGCACAGGCAGTGAATTAAGGTTGAACAGGCGATCATAATTCTGGCACTTCCTAATCTTGATTTTTTAATTTTTTTGCATCATTAATGCTCTTTTAATGTTGTGTGTGTGTGTGATTTTCTAGGGTTTTTTTAAAAAGCAAACTGAAAAACAGTAATTGCATTGTATGGGATCATATTGACACCCAGATGGGTCATCAGCAGGGCTGGAGTCTTCATATCCTCAGCCCAGAGCTCTGCCACTTGAGTTAGCAGAGCACTCGAAAGCAGTAGTAGGTTGTCCTGCATCTGGACCAGCCACTAGAGGCAGAAGGGGAATGAGGCACACCCTTTGCTAGTAGGTTTCAGTTGTTTGCTGACAGCAAAGGAATATTGATATTCAGAAATCACAGGTTCTATCCTAGGCTCTAGTGGTTTCAGACCCTTCTGAGCCTGTCCTGTTGTACATCCCCTGCCTCCTCATTCATTCTCAGTCTCTTGCCAGGCTCCTTGTCCCAGTTTGCTCCCTCTGCCTTGCCCCCCATGTTGGCCCTTGTGTCCTCTGCAATTGCCGCCAACTGTTTTCTCCTCCACAGTGCCTGGGCTCAGCAGGGGGAGCAAGGAGATACAGCCTCCCTGTTCTCAGTTCCACTGCCTGGCACCCCAATGGTCCCCGGGAGCAGGATTTTCCAGGGAATTGGAGCAAGCTCCGTACAAAAGGAATCTTTGGAGAAGCTAACCGCCAAACCCTAACAAGTCTTCATTGAGCATTTGTAAACCATGATTTATTTTTTTTAGATGAATGAGTTGGCCAGATTTGGGTGCTTTTTCATGGGAGCAGCCAAAGGCACATCCCTGTCACAAAGTTCAAGTCCCTGCTCCGAAGCATGAAGGTACTAGAGCTTCTCAGTGAGATGGTTGTAAGGATTTTTTAAAATATGGACAAAATATGTTTTGCCCTCTTCTCATTCTCAGAAATGACGGAACCATTTGTGCTGAAGCTTTTGAAAATAATTCAGCCTAAGGCAGACACCTGGCATGGAAAACTTCAGCCCAAATGGGTAAGGTTTGTCAAAGTTTAGAAGCACCCGAGAACAGGATTTTATAATGCAAAATGTTGGGCAATGTAAACTAAAGGTGGTGCTACCAGCTCTGCATAGAATAAAATGTTGATATTTTATAAAATTAACTAAGTACTAAAAAAATCATTTTTTCCCCTTTTTTGTATGGTAATAAAAAACTCCAGACCTATTCGTTCTTTGTTCAATGCCTGGAGAGAGCCCTTAGATGTACTACTTTCCTATGGTTTCACATTTTTAATACATTTAGAGCAGACCTCTTTAAGCCTTTTTTTAAAAAAGTGAATACATTTATTTTCAAATAAGCTGTGAAATAAACCTCTTCAGAGAGATTATCTCTGCTGTGAGCAGTGATAGATTTTCATGAAAGCTTTTTGTAACTTTCTTATGCATGTGGTGTTTGTGTGTTCTGACCTTTTCTGTTTGTTTCAGACAGAATAGCTTTGACCTTTTGAGATGTACCAGAATTGGATAGACGTACATGAACAAACTCCCAGTGTGATGGTGTGCATTTCAGTTAGTCCAGCAAATGTCATGATATCCTTAGTGCAGGATTAAATACATCTTGTTTTTGTTTGTTTTACCTTTTCAGCAGGATTTTTCTTTTCCTGCAGGATAAAAGCCTGATTAACAGGTTATAAAATGAAAGAGCACATGGCAAAGTGCGCTTGTTCAAAAGTCACTAATCCTCAGACTATCATCATTGTATGGTATATTGACCAAGAAACTCTGCTCCCCAGGAACAATGGAAGTTCAGATGTACAGAAGACTCTCTTCCATGGGGCCTGGGGACTGCTCCCAGATAAGAGCTAGTCAATATTTTCAACAACATTTCTATCTTTGATTAATACATTTTTAAAAATCTACTCAATTTTCAACCACCTTGACTATGCCCTCTGCTATTTTCCACTCAGATATCTCTCACCTCTTCAGCATGACTTTCTCGCATGGCAAGCATACCTAAAATAAGTGATTTAACTAAATAAGAATCTGGAATGGAGGGGGGGAAATAATACCATTAATGTCATCCTGATCTATATTTCTATATGGTGCTCCCAGTATGGTGCTGTTTATTGTAAAAACCTGCATATAAGAATTCTTGAAGCGCTTTGATCTTGAGGTGGCTTGCGTTTGCTGCTCGTTAGCAGCAGGTGTCACTGCTAGCTAATTACTACTATTGTACATGGGTGGCTTATTTATCCTCTGTTTTTTTGGCTCTGCTAGAGTGCATTTTATATCTTGGTTACAAGGTATGAGGAGAATGCACTCTTTACCAAACCTTCTCTGCTTTTAAAGTTACTGATTGACAAGGTTAACATGCACCCAGGGTGACTGGGCAACTTCACTGGCTAGAATGAATTTACACACACAACTTGGTAGATGGGGATTGCCAGTGTTAGAAATGTGTAGCATTATTGTTACACTTGTTACACGCAGGACCAGCCCACAACATTTTGGCACCTGAGGCGGGGAGTTCAAATGACTCCCCCATGCCCCCTCGCTTGGGCCAAAACTTTGAACGGTTTCAATTCTGCCTTCTTCCTGTTCTATTCCTCTCATGGTACTGCTCTGCTGCCTATCCCAATAAAGGAGAACTAACAATTTAAAAGGCCTTGTTAAAAATTTTTAAGTAACACATAACTTTCAGACGCCTGAACAGCAAATGTAACTTTTCTTGTCTGCATAGTAAACACTGGCATTTTTATCTGTTTGAATAATCAAAGTGGTGCTTTCCGTGCCTTCTCGGTTGCAAAGATTTGAACTGCTTCCTGAAGGTCCACAGTCTGGGCCAGCGCATGCTCTATTGAGATGGTTGCAAGGCCGACCAGCCTCTCCTGTGTCATTGTGGAGCGTAGATGTGTTTTTACTAACTTCAGCTTGGAGAAGCTGCGTTCTCCACTGACAACTGTTACAGGAAGTGTTAGAAGTATGCGCAGAGCAACAAAAGCATTTGGAAAGAGGGTGGTCATCTTATTTGTGCACATATATTCCAGAACAGCCTTTGGCGTTGATCCTGCTGAAATGTATCTTGAAAGGGCTTTCAGTTCATCACCTAAATCACTCACATCAATATCACGCATGTCATCATGTGTCAACACTGTCTCTAGTGCCCTGCATTGCTGGTATAGGTCTTCTTCAGGTATAGTGAGGAGTTTTGAAATATCATACAACATCCCAAATATGCTGCTGTGTTCCTTGAGCTGCATGAAACATTCTTCAACTGACTGTATTGCACAATCTAGCACTTGGTTAAAAAAACAACTTTGAATTGTTGTTTGGGGTCTCTTATGGGATTATCCCATGCCTCGTAATCAAAATGTCTTCTTCGGTGACTCTTGTATTCTTGAATGGGTGGGAAAATAGCTTCAGTGTGAAGTTCCTCTGCCAACTTCTGTGCACTCTTCAGAGCGTTTTGAAATCCTTCATCTGACCGGTAAGACTGTAGATATGACTTTGCTTTGTCCAGTTGTTCCATTGCTCCAGATATATCAAGGTCAATACCTTGGAGTCTCTTGCTTACAACATTTATTTCAAACAGTATGTCATGCCAGAACACTAAGGGTATGTCTACACTACGGGATTAATCCGAATTTAGATAATTCGAATTTGGGAAACGGGTTGTATAAATTCGATTGTGCGCGGCCACACTAAGCACATTAATTCGGTGGTGTGCGGCCACACTACCCCATTAATTTAAACACAGTAATTCGGTGGTGTGCGGCCACACTAACCCTAATTCGAATTAACAAAATCGATTTAGGCGCTACTCCGCTCGTCGAGGTGGAATACAGAAATCGATTTTAAGTGCCCTTTAATTCGAATTAACTGGCTCTGTAGTGTGGATGGGTGAAGGGTTAATTCAGATTAACGCAGCTAAATCCGAATTAAAGTCGTAGTGTAGACCAGGCCTAAGCGACACAGAAATTTGAAGTTATGTATGTTTCTGGTGATTCCATTTCCCTCTGCCACTGTTCTCTCACAAACAGTTCCTGTCATAGCATTATCCTCCATAATGGTAACTATAGCATCATCTATCTTCCCAATTTGGTGTTTGATAGGCTTTATCGCCTCCACTCGACTTTCCCATCATGTGACACTCAGTAGTTTCAGTGTCAGAGGGGATGTTCCCAGCTGTTGCTTCAAAATTTGCCATCAAGGAGTTGATGCAGAGAAAAATACATAGATGCTTTGAATTACATTAAAAAATTCAGCAGCCTCACTAGAAGCTGATGCTGCATCACTGACCACCAAGTTCAATGAATGAGAACTGCATGGGACAAAAAGAGCTGGAGAGTTTAATTCTTGGATCCGTGTCTGCATTCCTCTGGTCTTTCCTCTCATATTGGCACCATTATCGTAGCCCTGACCTCTCATGTCAGCTATTGCAATTCCTGTATCTTCCAGTTTTTTAAGAAGCACATTTGTCATACCAGCTCCTGTAGTATCATCAATGTCAATAAATTCTAGAAAATGCTCTCTAACAGTCACCATTGCAGGGACATTTTCACTAGGTTCTGTTGTTGTTACAAAACGCACATTAAAGTCATTTGTTCCATATGGCTGATGTCAGGTGTGCAGTCCAGAATAACAGAGTAATATCTTGCTGACTTTAGATCTGCCACAATCTTCTGTTTGACTTTTGTTGCCAGTAACTGTATGATCTAATTTTGAATTGTTTTTCCAAGGTAGTGGTGTGTGTACTCGGGTGGTGACTCTTCTTAGATGCTCCTGGAGTACAGCATCAAACTCAGCCATCAGCGCCACAATTTTAAGGAAGTTTCCATTGTTTGGCACAGCTGATCTGAAGTGCCACACAGTGCTAGGTTTTGGGTAGCAAGCATACTCACAATGGCAATGAGCCTTTTCAGAACATTTTGCCAGTAAAGAGACTTTGATGCAATCTTACTCTTGATGCTGATCATCTGTGGTGGCCTTTGACCTTAGTCTCATCTCAAGCTCTTTCCACCTATGGAATGCTCTCTGGTGATTTGCTGCCTTCTCATGGCATGCCAGATTTCTAGCCAGCTTTTTCCAGTCCTTTGTTCCTGTAGAACCCTATGTGGCTGGAACATTAGACTGGAAGAGTTTGCAACAAAAACAGTATGCAGCATTCTGAGTTTTTGAGTACATAAGCCATGGCTTCTCCACTTTGTCACCATTGGGGATTTCATGCCAGTAATGTGTTGGATGGAAACTTCTATTTTCATTGTCTTTGGGGAACATGAAGTTTTTCACTTGCTGTGGCCCATGCAGTACAAGGAAGTCCCTCAGGCTACTGCTCAAGTGGGTTCACAGTCCTGGATCATCTAGAGTTAAGGAACTAAACTCAGCAGCAGCTGTTTCTTGCGCCTCCACCATGCTCCTCTCTGATCTACACTTTTCTTCAGGAATGTGCATTGTTACATCCATTTGAGATGGAGATATGGATGCTGCAGTAGCTGCCAGGTCACCTGTACTCTGACTAACTGGAAGATCAGGCATCTCCTCACCACTCACATTCTCACTGGGGCCGGAAGGCTCACCGTGAACATTTGTGTCTATGTATCTCAGGAGAGCTCCTTCCTGCTTAGATAGAAAAGCTTCCTTTGCTTTCTTTCTTTTTCTGAATGCTGCCCCAGAGGGGCGTTTTCTTCTTTCACCCATGACTGCTGTTCTGTGCCAGCTACAGTGGCTCTCAACACTCAGTTGAAGGGGACAAATAAGCAGGCTGGCAGCAGGGCCTGAGGGAGGGAAGATATCAGCGTTTTAAGGGCCTAACTGGCTCCTACTACTTCAGTTGACTGCCTGTTCTCCTCAAGTGGGTTCAGGGAAGCAGCAGAAAACAGGAAGCTCCCTGAGAAGCTGGTGTAAATCATTCCAGGCTCCTGGGCGTGCTAGAGAGGTACATAAGAGGCTCCTCCTCATCTCTCTCCCTGCAGCTCCTGCTGCTTTCTGTTATTCCCTCTCACCTTTTCTCCTGCCTGCCTGTTATGTCTCTCGTGCCCTCCTTCCTCCAGCACAGCACTCCACCATCTCTGTGCATCTAGAGCAGAGAGAATACATATGCACATGCAGCAGACACAATTTTCTACACGCTGGGTCCTAGTGGCGCCCCTCCACAATCTGGCACCTGAGGCGGCCGCCTCAGTTCGCCTCATGGTAAGGCCAGCCCTGGACAGGAGCTGTGCAAAGTAAATGCAGTAGTTACTCCTCTACCCTCCCCAAGTAGATCAAAAGTAGAAACAGGAGTACAGAGTAGGAAAGTGAACAAAAGCAGAGAGCCTCTCATTAGAAAAGTATATGTAGAGTTGGCCCAGAGCTCAGCTCAGTAATATAGGGTTACCATATTTCAGCACGGAAAAAAGAGGACGGGAGGAGCCCCGCCCCTGTTCTGCCCTAGCCCCGCCCCCGTCCTGCCCTAGCCCCGCCCCTTCCACTCCCTGCCCCCCTCAGAACCCCAACCCTCCCCCTGCTCCTTGTTCCCTGACTGCCCCCTCCTGGGACCCCTGCCCCTAACTGCCCCCCAGGACTCCACCCCCTACCTAAGCCTCCCTGCTCCTTGTTCCCTGATTGCCCCCTCCTGAGACCCTCCCCCCATCCTAATTTGCCCCCTAGGACCCTACCCCCACCTGCCCCCTGACTGCCCCAACCCTTATCCACACCCCGACCCCCAGACAGACCTCCGGGACTCCCACGCCCCATCCAACCACTCCCCACCCCCTGACAGCCCCCCCCCGAACTCCCGACCCATCTAAACCCCTCTGCTCC
>NW_020679073.1:0-14642 GCF_002925995.2 Terrapene triunguis | reverse complement strand
ATTCAGTTAACTTCCCAACACTTTTATCATGTATATTATAGGACTACTGTGCACATAATACCTAATAACATGGTGTTATACTACATCTAACATATTAGCTAACAGGCCCAATTAAAAAAGTCATGTGACATCAATATATTTTGATTCTTATGTTTTTGGGCACATCTGAGTCTCAAATTAGGGCTCTGATCTTTTTTACATCTGAAACCCACTAAGTCAATTTATTTATTTTATTATTATTATTTATTGTTATTATTAAACTCTTCAATAAGTGTCCATCCAATGCTTTGGGCATCCTTGACAATCTCTTAAAAATGTCTGTGTGAAGAGTTAGACCTGTGCACTATTCCATGAGGAAATAAAATAACCCAGCAGCAGCAACACAATCAGAGCAAACAATGAATAATGAAGGTGCTGATCTTGCTGTGGGGTGAAGTTTACACACTGTGAGCAGTTACATTGACTTTGAGTGAAGCATGTTGTTAAGACACTTCAGGGGCCTAAATAAATCCTCTAAGAAGCAGCAGACACAGTGCGGATTCCTACCTGATTCCATCTTGTGAACAGAACAAATAAGGAAGAAAACAATAAAACCAGTGAGAGCGGAGCTGGCTCTGGAGCTGTGGCAGAATGAGAGAATCTTCATCTTCACTGTAACTTGATCTAGACAATAGGAAGGAAGAGGAAAAAAACCTCATCATCATGAGCATAACACATTGATTAATATTAAAGTCAAACATTGAAGAGGACACATTAAATAAAAAGGAATAAATACATTATTAAGTGAACCCTTTCATATTATGGAGTTAGAACAGCCCTTCAAAAATCCACATTAAAAATAAGTCAGAACAGTGTAAAAACTGATAGTAATTCCATCAATGGAGAAAAAAAATTAAGGAATGAGAAACACTGTGTGTGTGCGTGTGCGTGTGCGTGTGCATGTGTGTGTGTGTGTGTGTGTGTGTGTGTGTGACACAGATTACTGGGTTTTTTTTTAACCCATTTATTTTCTTTCAACATATCAGAGGCAAAATGATTCAGTCCCATAAACAGAATTATCAAGTAATGGGAACAAGAGAGAAAGACGCTTCCCATAAAGTTGGATTTGCAAGAGTTTGTAATTTACTTTACAAAACAGAAATATACAATTAGTTAATTCATAACAAATCTCCCTTTGAAGGCATTGAGAGCAGGATCAGGTCCAGTTTTCTTGAATAAAATATAAAAGGAAATAAATAAATTCTTAAATCAAATAGCCACAATAGTTTGGTATTAAATCACAATGAAAGGAGAGGGGGAAATAGCTCGTATATCATTTTGAATATATAGTTCAAAAGCAAAGTTTGTATTCAGAGTAAGATACATTTATCCTGGGATTATTGGATCATTTTGAAGTTAATTCACCCAAGGTCAGGAATAAATACTGGGAAATATCAAAGAACAAGGGAGATGGTATTCAAGTGACAGATTTCACCTACCTGATAAATTCTGGGAATAAGCTTTGGAAGAGTTTTAAAATCTCTCTGGTTTTCTAAAATCCTCATCCATTCTCCCCTAGTTATCTTACATTGTCAGTGACTTTTTCGGTTATGAAGCTGCAAAATTAATTCTTAATAAAACATTACAGAGACAAAGAGATGAATTCCAGTCTTTCCTTGCATATTTCTGCAAAAATGGTATTTCTTCTTTGTTGGTCACTGAAGTGAAATGTGTCTCTCTTGATGCCTTCACCAAGATAGAAAGGGAAAGTAGCAAAGGAACAGGAATGCTCTATGATTTCAGTCCCTATCACACCCACATTACGGTTTGGAGATAAGGGTCCCCTCCCAAAGAAGTGCCCCTAGTGTGCCAGTGTTGGTGGCAGCAGGCTCAGATTTCCAAGTGCCCAATCTGGCTGAAGGCAATGAGAATTTTGAAGAGGCTCGGCTTCCTGCTCCTTGAGAACTGCTCAATAGCTGTCATAATAATCATTGTATTTTCTATCTCATCCTCCGAATGGAAATTCGCCTTTTAATTACTTCAGTTATAAACAATCTTTGTCCTGCTACTCTGGAGTTTCTGGTAAAGCCAGTGACTTTATTGCTGTAAGGTCTGAAGGTAAAAGCCCAACCCATCCCTGTTCTCAGATAAGAGTCTAACCAGGACCCAACAGTGTTGGTTCTAAGTTCTGATTGGCCAGCAAACACAGTGCTCTTCTGGTCTAAGTCATCACCACAGGTTACTGAATCCCTGACTCACAACAGCCCATGTGTTTGCTGTTCCTTTACAAGTGGGCAGCACATTAATGGGGTCAGAGGGAGACTTTTCACAGATGGGGGCTATGGTACAGAGAAATGCAGTGACTTGCCTGAGGCCACAGAGAAAGTTTGCCAGAACAGAGACTATAACCTGGGTCTCCAGTCTCCGGTTACCACTGGATAATGATGCTTCAGAAGTTACAGCTCTGCTTTATGCAGTTCTAGCCCTTGTGCTGGATATAGTTTAATGTATTTCTGATGGGGAAGAGGTGACATTCAATGCACTGGAAACTTGCTGGGGCAAATCTCAGCAGCGCTGTGGAGCTGTGAAACTTTACACCAGCTGAGGATTTGCCCAGAACTGTCTTACAAGAGATAGATAGATAGATAGATAGATAGATAGATAGATAGATAGAACAGAGCACTTTAAAGTTAGGATCCTGTTACCACAGTCATTGAAGATAATGATCAGAGTCTGAGCGGGTGCAGAGTTCAGCTGAAGGAAGTTATGGAGGCGCTGCTGGGAATTTCCTATGTAAGAACAAAATCTCCTGTCCCCCAGCCAGAACAAGGAAAAACACTTCTAGGTGGTTGTGTGCTGGGCCAGGTCTCATGATTGGAGTGAGGACAGGGGAGACTGAAGACTCTGACCTTCAGACTCTACCATTGCTCAGGTGGCTGGAGCACCCACCTAGCATATGCAAGACCCCTGTTCAAATCCTTTCTCCCCCACTGGCCTAGAGGGGGGCATTGAATATGGGTCTCCCACATCCCAAGTAGCTGTGTAAACCACTGGGCTAAAAGTTATAACGTGTGTAGCAGCACCTCTCACCCCCTCCCCCCGTGTTGTGTGCAGTGCAGCAGGAGCCTAACTCATTCCCATAGGAAACACCTGAGGCAGTGGGTTCCCATTCCTGGATTGATATGCAGAGGTAGGCACCCCCCAGCAGTCCAGACTTATGGCGTGTTTACATGCACAGCGCTGCAGCAGGGCAGCTGTACCAATGCATTGGTGCCGCTGCAGCAGGTCTAGTGAAGACACCAGGAGTGACAGACACTCACTGAAATTGGGGTGGCTACCGGCATTCAAACCAGGGCCCAACCCTCATTGCCACCCCTTCTCCCCAGGACCCTGCCTTCGCAACATCCTTCTCTCTGAGATGCCGCCCTTGTGCCACCCTGTGACGGGGTGTAGTGTAGTGTAGACATAGCCTTAGACACTTATGTTTGAGCGGGGGCGGGGCTAAGGACACACTCCTGTTGTGAGCATCTCCCATTGGCTAGTTTAAATGGCTCTCCACCTAGCATGTTCGCTCTCATGGATGGCATTTTAAGGCATCTGCCTGTCTCCGTTCATTGTACAGGGAGACTAGGCACCTAAGTCAGGCTTTGTGGGTCTCAGTGTTCTTCTTGTGATGTTCTAGGCACCTAAAAATTAGGTGCAGTGATGCTCAGCATTGCAATGTCTATGTCTCTTCATGGATCCCACACCCAGTCATTTAAATTAGAAGCTCATAGAAGACAAAGCCTCAGCCCTGGCTGAGAGTGGGGTGTCTCCCTTTAGATATCATCTTTTAGCTCATGGCCACCCTAGGAGAAAGGGTGTGTTCCCCCCCCCCCCCATGCGATAACAAACACAAGGCACTGATCTCATTATACAGTCCTAATGGACATGAGGCAAGTGACGCTTTCACCTCAGTGTAGCTAATCAAGGTGATTGTTAACCCTCCCAAACACCCCCCAGCCCACAGAATTCTTCTTGACCAGTTACACTGAGGTGAAACCACCACTTGCCTTGTCTACACACAGATTGTACAATGAGAGAGAGACACCTGCATCCTAGTGTAGACATACCCTCAGAGACTGTCTCTTGGAACAGGTCTCATCTCATGAACATATCCAAGAACACCACAGCAATTGCTGATGGGCAGAAGAAATGTGAACAACATATTTAATATATCTTTGGGAGCCTTTGAATAAATTCAACACCTCTGGAAACAAAGAGTAAAGTCAGCACCACGTGTTCAGCCCCCTCTCCACAGAGCTCAGCTGAGGAATTCCTGATTTACATGGCTATAGACAGCACATGAGACAGAGCACAGGCTGGATAGTAACATATCACAGTAAACCCCCAGCTCTCATCAGAGGGACATGCTGGTAAATTCCATGCTGGGGGGACACAACAAAGTAGGGAAGCAAATCCCATGACTCTGCCCCCCGACAATTGCAGCTGGAAAATTCAAAAGGAACAAATCAGAATTTTCTTTCTTGCTTTATTACTGTCAATAACCATCAGAGGGAAAAGGAGCCAAGAAGCAGCTTCAATACCCACAACAATGGAAAACAGACCCACAGGTTTTGGGAACAGTTATTTTTAATGACACTAAAATGGCAACAAAGTCAAGGAAGTAACATATGAAATTAATGAGTTAGTCTCACCTTCAGTGATGCTTTATAAATCTCTGTACCTCTTGTGTTCCCTTTTCTTCTCCCTTCTCTGTCATACTGTTCATTTTTATTTCCATTTTTCTAGCCCTCATTTCCCATCCCTGTTTATTTCTGTGTACCCCTTCCACTCTCCTCTGATCCCTGTCACAGATCATTCCCCTCATGTTTTCCATTCTTTCCCCTGAGTTTATCCCTTCCTTTCTCACTGCCTCTTGTACCTTTCCCCTCTTCAAAGTGTTTTCCCTTCATTGTTTTTATACTTAATTTTCACCCTTTTTCCAGGACTCTGTTATTTTGTTTTATTTTATCTTTTCCTTTTGTTTTCTCTGTTCCCTCTGGTTCACCCTCTCTTCTCCCTTCCCCATGTTGACTTCCAATTTTTAAAGGATGTGTTTTTGCCTCTAACCACTTCATGTATTCTGTTGTCTAACCATGGTGGCATTTTTTGTCCTTTTACAGTTTTGTTTTATTAATTATTAGTATTTATTATTATTTGGGGTACACAAATACACACAAAGGGGTCAAGGACAGTGGCTCATCCCTCTCCCTCTTCTCCCAAGGGGCACAGTCCATGCAGTTCACCTCAGGTCACAATCACAGCTCTGCCAAGCTGCTCCCATGGATCCCCTCCACCCTACAGTACAGCTGCACCTAACAGTGAATGCAGCTAGAGCACATGCAGATAATTTCCAGTGGCTATTGCCAGCACCAGAGGGGGCAGAGTAAAGGTCATGAGGGCAAATACCTCAACTCTGTATTCCCTGTTTTTACAACTTGTCACTCTGGAAGGGTACAAGATACCATAAGGCAACTGCATTAAGAAGGGTTTTAGTCAGTGAGTTTAATCCCCTTTCCATAGCCCCTTCTTCCCTCACTGCAGCTCCAAACCTCTTTCCCTTGCTCCTCTGCTCCCTAATTCCCACTCCTCCCCAACGAGCATTTACACGTGGAATTTATTTTCTTTTCAAAAATATCAGAGCAACCTCTGAGTAGCTGCTGTACTCAGATTACATTTTCCCCCAAATAAATCCCCCTATTATAGTAAGGCACCTTCCAATGTCTATCCATGATCGGATTTAAACTCACAGGGCCTGGGTGAGTACTCAGCTGTTAGAGCCAAAACAGTTTATGTTGAGCCACACAACCTCTGAGTCACAGCTTCCTTTCAGCGCTCTTGGACTGTCTCTCGGCAGGTGCTCAGTATAATTCATTTGGCTCCTGGGCATTAGGCTATACAGAGAGCTCAGCCTTTTTCGACTGTGTTCTGCCAAAGTGAGCTAGGCAGGCATCTCACTCGTCGTCACAAGAAATGGCTTTGGAGCCTAAGCAGCCTGACTCCAGGAGAGTGTAGGGATATTAAAGAAGGTACTAACAGTGATTCCCCCAAGTGACAGTGACCCCCTCATAATTTGTCCCCCACACTTTAAAATCCAGTTTCACCAAGTACAAAAATCTCTTGGGTCTTCTGTTAAAACTTGTAAGCTATTGTCTGTAGAAACCATTGATTAGATCTATCCTGTGAAAGATACTTTACTACTATGTAAAACTTACAAACAAGTTAACTGACTTTGTTCTTGAAGTAATTGATACAATGTAAACAAACACTGTAAGCTGTTAAGTGACTTTCACTTCATTCAAGGGCTCCTAGGACAGACCGCCCCCACCCTCTGTGATTAAAGGGCCGGGAGTCTCAAATGAATTAGCACACACTCTGAAAGTGGTGGAGACAGTAAATTAAAATATGGTTAAGGTATGGAATGTATGCTGATGAATGCTTGATATACATGGATGGTTAGGGAGGTGCCAGCCTAGAAAGAAAGTATCCATCGGCCGAAGAATGTGTCAAGTGGATAACCAGAAACCCCCGGAGGGTAAACTGGGATCCACCCCATCACCTGGAAGGATGAGAAACACAAACTTTGGACAATGTGGAGCCACCAGGAATGTGCCACTTTGGACAGGAATGTGTGCCATCTGCTGATTGAGTCAGCAACAGCAGGATGAAACAGCTCCCATAAACTAACATAGGAATTAATTCCTATAAAAATGGACTCTAAAGACTGATGACTTTGAGTCTCTCTGCCAGCCTCCAGGAGCATCAGATGCATCTGACACAGACTCTGCTCCATTCTCATGACCAAGCTACCTGGCCAGTAACTTGGCATGAGCAACTTCTAGGCTGGTAACTATAACACCTATACAGAACTTGAATGAATGATTGTGTGAATGAATCTCTCTCCCTCTCTCTCTCTCTATATATGTATGTGTGTGTGTATAAGTAATAAGTAGTCAAACAACGTTGTTTACTTTTATCTTTTGCTTTATCATTATATTAACAATAAATGTGGCATCTTTGCCTTATCCCTCTTAATAAGATCCTGCTGGTTTTTATTTTATTGGTATAACAAGAGGGGTTCGTGGATGTGGCCAGCAAGCAGAGCTAGGCACCTCCCTGCAGCCTGGACTTAGGCACCAAACTCTGTGAGAAGGGAGGGACTTAGGACACACCCCTCTGCCATTGGCTGTCTTAGGGGGCTTTTATGGATCCCATTCTAACATGCATCTCTCTCCACATCATTGCAGAGGGGCTATGTGGATCACAGTGGTGTTCCACTGATTTTCTAGGCATCTAAAAGTTGTGATGTTCAGTGTTGGAACACCCAAGTCCCTTTGTGGGTCTGGACTTGTGGAAATTAATTAAGCTCCATTGATTTCAATAGCATGATTTTGATTTATACCAGCAGATCATTTGACCTAGGTCATTTCTGTACAAAGCCCCCTTTTTTGTTGTTGCTCGTAAGGTTTTCTTGTCACCCTCAGATGTGCAATTTCCTCATATTTAGGCTTACCCCATTTTTAAAAAAATGTTAAATTGAATAGTAAATCTTCTAATAGAACAGGAAAACACCACCACCATGCTATGGGGATACAACCATGTACAAAAAAATTGACTTATGGAAAGAGGAAGAATGAGACTTACCAAATGGCTGTGATTTCATTTCCTCATTCAAGAACACATTTATTTACTTACCCGACTGGCTATTCCACAGGGATCACCAATGTAGCATGAGGGTGAACTGCACTTTATTAGCAAAAACCGATTTTAAGTATATCTATCAGGCTTTGCAGCGTCATGTGGGAAGTGAGACCAGAGACAGACATAAGTGACCCCAGAGAACTGGGAGACAGAAGACTGAGCAGGATGCAGAACACACAGCTTTGATCTGGGTCTCTGGTTCAGCCCCATTGCCCAATTTTCTCCTCCTTCCAATTCCATCCCCCAACCCCCCTCCATACATGGAAATGTCATGGTCTGTTGCATTAGGACAAGATTGTATCTTGCACAACATCCTGACACAAGGGAGTAAGGGGGAAATGAAACTCCTTAGTTCCATGCATGGGCTCCCTGGATCCTTACCGTGTGCATTGGATTGGGGGAAGCTCTGCTGGCACAATACGCACCACTGCAAAGGTGGGTGGTGAGTGGACAAAGAGCAGCGGACAGTGGACAGAGCTTTCTCTCCACCCTACAATGCTGCAGTCAAGTACTGGGGGAAAAGTCCTCTGTGCCTGGAGCCAGGAGCTGGTGCAGATTACCACCCCTCCCCCCAGACCAAAGGGGAACCTTAGTAACATTTCCTTCCCTGTGCTGCTGACGGTGGTGCAGTTAGATGCTTCCCATCACGCCTGGCCCAGTGTCAATTTTTTCACTGTACTCATTTCTTTGAAGAAAATCTCTTGTGAATTACACTGTATTTCCTGCTCCTCAAGTTACCTTTGATGTTGAAGAGATAAGCACTAAGGGCAAAGGAACCAAGCAAAACCACCAGGATCACAGCCAGAGCCACCATCCAGGGATTCACCTTTGGGAAAAAAGGATCTGAAAAACAAAATCCCAGAGGGACTTGTATTACTCTGTAAGCAGGGACAAATATTAAATGATTCTATTTCATATAATGCCAACCCCATGGGACTTGCCTAAAACAAAGGCACTGCATAAAACACCGGAAACTGATGTTAAAAATGACTCCAACCAAGACAGCCATCAAATGTGTACATCAGTGTATAAGTGAATCTGGTTTGATTTGCAATGAGAGGCAACATTCTCCGGTCCCTCGGGCAGTGGGATGGGATTTGTGTGACCTGAGTTCTGGTCCCAGACTTGCTGGTGACCTGCTGTGTGACCTTGGACAAATCCTTTCCTCTCTCTGTGGCTCCATTTCCTCTCCAGTCTTTTTTGTGTCTTGATTATTTAGACACTTTTTCTTTGTAGCAGGAACCGACTCTCACTCTGGTTTTTTTGCAGTGCTCAGCACAGTAGCGCTACAATCTCACATGAGGCATCTAACATAATACTGCTGCTAGCAATAGTAGCGACCATGAGTCAGAGTGCTGCAGGGTTAAAGTTGTTGATCAGAGTGGTGTTATGCCAGGGGAGAGCAAGGCTATCAATGTTAAAGAACACAGAAATTGCCAGGTTGTCTGAAAAATTGCTTGTCAATCCACTATCTCCCCCCAAATCTTTCAATGAATCATAATCACAATTCATCCAAACTTATTGTGCAGGAAACTACTGTGATCCTCCTATTTAAACCTCAGGTCTAAATCTCACCCTTCTTCCTATACAACGTCTCCCAGGTCTGACCTTTTCTCTCTGCCCACACTTCCCAAACTCTGGTCTGAACCTCGATCATCCCACATCTTCACTGTTGTGATCTCCTCCTCCCAGGACTCAGTGTTCACCTCCAAATCAAATTGATGCAAAATACCTCTGCTAAGATGTCGTCTGACTATATTATCGGCCTCTTTAAATCCCTCCATTGGCTCCCCTCTTCCAAAGCATTGGACACAAACTTCTTGTCCTCACTTACAAAGCTCTCCAATTTAGCCCATCCCACCTACCCAACCCAGTATATCATCACCAGGTTGATTCCCTGTTTACTTCACCAGTGATGCCAACTTCCAATTCTCTACTTCTTCAAAAAGGTATTTTGTGCTTTCACACAAACTGCCCCTTAAGAGTGGGGAAAACTCCAGTCAAAATCTACAAATCCAATATCTTGTTCTGTTTTCAGTCTCTCCACAAAAGTCATCTCCGCAATGATGCAACCTGAGAATGGCTAGGCAGGTGGTGAGCTGTGATCATCACTATTTGCAGTCAAGGATTTAAGAAACGATGGGTGGTGGTGGTGGTGATATTTTGGTCCCACTGAACTCAATAAAAGTTTTGCCATTGACTTCAGTGGGCCAAGGATTTCCATGGGGGAGTGAGCCTTGCAACAGAGTTAAGTGCTGTTCCCTCAGCCCAAAATGATCAAAGGATTATCTAACAATCATACATCTATGTAAGAGTGGGGAGGATGTCTGGCTGTTTGTCTACTGTGCCTTCCTTTTACTGTTCACTCAAATACAGTTAAAGGATTAGAGTGAGAGATGCAAAATCTCCTAAATCAAAGAAAGCAAATGGAACATAACACATTCTTCAGACAGGTCAATTCCCTCATCATTTCTGGTAGAGAAGTAAAGTAACTAGATTGGTCTGATTATTCTTCACAGTATTGGAGGGTGTGACACTCCATATCCCCTATTCACCACTGTCATATAATTATGATACGTTTTGTACAAAGTATGTCTTGTAAGATACCATTCTAAAAGTCTTGATCTGTTGAACATTAATATCTTGTTGGATTATATGTATGTATTCTACAACCTCCCTAGGCGATTTAGTCCAGTGCTTAACCCCCCTGACAGTTAGGAAGTTTTTCCTAATATCCAACCTAAACCTCCCTTGCTACAGTTTAAGCCCATTGCTTCTTGTCCTATCATCAGCGGTTAAGGAGAATAATGTTTCTCCTTCCTCTTTGTAACAACCTTTCAGGTTGTTAAAGGCTGTTATCATGTCCCATCTCAATCTTCTCTTCTCCAGACTAAACAAACCCAGTTCTTTCAATCTTTCCTCATAGGTTATGTTTTCTAGACCTTTAATCATTTATCGCTAAGTCCAGTTTGTCTGGGTGACAAGATAGACTGGGGAGTCTAAGGGGACTGTCTGTGGCTCTGTAGTAAGACTGGTGCAGTGATCCAGGAGTTCACATTTGTTACTGGCTTGGTGAAATCTAATTATAGAACACACCGCCAGCTTCGGGTATCTGCCTGATTTAACAGTCTGCCCCGAGGAAGGCCCTCCTGGTTGTGAGCCACTACAGAGAGTGTGACAGTGAGTGAATAGTTATTAATCCTGAAGGCCTGGGGAAGCATTTCAATAGATTGTTGGCCCTTTTCAACCTCATCAGCTAGTCAAATTTTGGGGCCCTGTGGATATTCCCGTTGGACATAGGCCTGGTCTACATTACAGAGTTAGGCCAATGCAAGGCAGCTTATGTCAACCTAACTATGGAAGTATTACACTTAAATTTTGCTCCTGCAGACGTATCTGCCCCGCTATGATGACTTAACTCCGCCTCCACACGCGGAGTAGAGTCAAGGTCGATGTAGTTAGGTTAACGCAGTGTCATTGTAGACACTGTGTTGCTTACATCAACTGCTACCAGCTTTTAGGAGCCTTCCTACAATGCCCTACGGAGCACAGACCCGTGGCCGGTGGCAGCAGAGGGGCTGGCATTGACCTGACCGCCCCTGGTCCGTCAAATTCCCTGGTTCGGGACCGGTCAGGTCCCGAGGGTGCCGGACCAGCGAGGTAGGACTTGTATAGAGTTTCAAGTGCAGATGAGCCCAAAGTCATGTTGCTTAATGCATTACTGGAAGGTGCTTAGACACTAAAGGAGTGCAGTAGAAGTACCTATTGAGAATAGAACATCATGCAAATCAACCAGCATCCTCACATGCAAGACTTTTGGGATTAACTACTTGTTTAGCCCCACTCCAGCAATCATTCTGAACAGACAGATCCAATGTCATTATCGATGTGGCCATTGGAACAATTTGTGTATATTTTTGTAAATAAAGAAGAGGACACCAAAAATCCACTCAATGTCACCAGTTTCCTAATGGAAACACTGAAAGACCCCAAATACAGCTAACCACTCAGGCCAAAACTGATGTCAGAAGCAAGAGTGAAATGGCAAGTAGGTATTGCTGTTGAACAGAGATGGAACAAATAATGCAAGTGTCTGCCGACATTAAATCTGCCCAGAGGTAATCTATGCTGCACAAAATAAATTTCAACAAGGCCTAAAAGAAGAGCAAGAAACTTCTCAAAAGGTGACATCTGGAGTTTCCCAGAAAGCACTTGCAGATGACCTGGGATTGGAAGTAAAAAATTGTTCTCTCTCTTTCTCGCCCAGTGATAAATAATTTTATCCACACTGTGGATAAATAGTTAAATCATCACTCGGGGGCAGGGGAAGGGGAAGAGGAGGATGCTCTGTAGTCCAGTGGTTAGAGTACCCACCTAGGAGGTAGAAGACCCCAAGTCCATTCCCCCTGTCCCAGTCACTATTATTTATCCACAGTGGAACAGCTTCAACAGAAGAGATAGAGGGAGCCTGTAGTCTGTGGCCTCCCTCCAGAACTGACAGGTAGGAACCATCCCCTGGTGGGGAAAGCTGGACAAGTGCTCTAACCAGTGGACTAAAAGTTATAAGGTGGGCACCCCCAGCCTGCACACGCTTCTGGCTGAATTTTGGATGGGACGTGATCCAACAGGTGATATCTGAGCATGCCTGTTGGATCAGGCCTTGCACCTCAGTTACGTGATTGGTTTGTAAACTGCTCTGGAGTTTAGGCACCAGGATACCTAGAGAGAGGCACCACATGCCTAGAGGCAGAAACATAGGAACGGACGGAACTTTTACACTGAAAAAACTTAGGAGTCTCTGCTCCCTGCCACTAGAATGCGGTGTAGGATAGAACACCAGGAGGAAGATGTCCTGGTTGATGTTAAACTGCGATACAATCTTCAAGAGGAAAGCAGGATGAGGCCTGAGCTGCACCTTGTCCTTATGGAACACAGGGTATGTCTACACTATGGGATTAATCCAAATTTACAGAATTCGAATTTTGGAAACAGATTGTATAAAGTCGAATGTATGCGGCCACACTAAGCACATTAATTCGGCGGTGTGTGTCCATGTACCGGGGCTAGCGTCGATTTCCGGAGCGTTGCACTGTGGGTAGTTATCCCATAGCTATCCCATAGTTCCCGCAGTCTCCCCCGCCCATTGGAATTCTGGGTTGAGATCCCAGTGCCTGATGGGGCAAAAAACGTTGTTGCAGGTGGTTCTGGGTACAGCCTCACCCCTCCCTCCATGAAAGCAACAGCAGACAACCACTTCGCACCTTTTTTCCTGGGTGAACACTGCAGACGCCTTACCACGGCAAGCATGGAGCCCGCTCAGCTCAAGACAGCAGTCATGAACATTGTAAACACCTCGCGCATTCTCGTGCAGTTTATGCTGAACCAGGACCAGAAAAACCAGGTGAGGAGGAGGTGGCGACGGCAGCGCGGCAACGAGAGTGATGAGGACATGGACACGGACACAGAATTCTCTCAAACCGTGGGCCCCGGCGCTTTGGAGATCATGTTGTTAATTGGGCAGGTTCTAGCCGTGGAACGCCAATTCTAAGCCCGGGAAACAAGCACAGACTGGTGGGACCGCATAGTGTTGCAGGTGTGGGATGATTCCCAGTGGCTGCAAAACTTTCGCATGCGTAAGGGCACTTTCATGGAACTTTGTGACTTGCTTTCCTCTGCCCTGATGCGCCAGAATACCAAGATGAGAGCAGCCCTCACAGTTGAGAAGCAAGTGGCGATAGCCCTGTGGAAGCTTGCAACGCCAGACAGCTACCGGTCAGTCGGGAATCAATTTGGAGTGGGCAAATCTACTGTGGGGGCTGCTGTGATGCAAGTAGCCAAAGCAATCACTGAGCTGCTGCTACGAAAGGTAGTGACTCTGGGAAATGTGCAGGTCATAGTGGATGGCTTTGCTGCAATGGGATTCCCTAACTGTGGTGGGGTGATAGATGGAACCCATATCCCTATCTTGGCACTGGAGCACCAGGGTACCCAGTACATAAACCGCAAGGGGTACTTTTCAATGCTGCTGCAAGCACTGGTGGATCACAAGGGACATTTCACCAACATCAACGTGGGCTGGCCGGGAAGGGTTCATGACGTTCGCGTCTTCAGGAACACTACTCTGTTTAAACAGCTGCAGCAAAGGACTTACTTCCTGGACCAGTAAATAACCGTTGGGGATGTTGAAATGCCTATAGTTATCCTTGGGGACCCAGCCTACTCCTTAATGCCATGGCTCATGAAGCCATACACAGGCAGTCTGGCCAGAAGTCAGGAGCTGTTCAACTACAGGCTGAGCAAGTGCAGAATGGTGGTAGAATGTGCATTTGGACGTTTAAAAGGTCGCTGGTGCACATTACTGACTCGCTCAGACCTCAGACAAACCAATATTCCCATTGTTATTGCTGCTTGCTGTGTGCTCCACAATCTCTGTGAAAGTAAGGGGGAGACCTTTATGGCAGGGTGGGAGTCTGAGGCAAATCGCCTGGCTGCTGATTACGCGCAGCCAGACACCAGGGCAATTAGAAGAGCACACCAGGAAGCGCTGCGCATCAGAGAAGCTTTGAAAACCAGTTTCATGACTGGCCAGGCTACTGTGTGAAAGTTCCGTTTGTTTCTCCTTGATGAAAACCCGCCCCCTTTATTGACTCATTCTCTGTAAGCAACCCACACTCCCCCTTCGATCACAGCTTGTTTTCAAAGGAAATAAAGTCACTATCATTTAAAAATCATTTATTCTTTATTAATTGATTATAAAAAGCGGGAGAGAACTGACAAGGTAGCCCGGGTGTGGTTTGGGAGGAGGATCGGAGGGAAGGAAAAGGCCACTAAAAAAAGTTAAAGTAATGACAGCCTTTTGCTTGGGCTGTCCACTGGGGTGGAATGGGAGGGTGCACGGAGCCTCTCCCCCCCCCCCCCCC
>NW_020679072.1:0-10681 GCF_002925995.2 Terrapene triunguis | reverse complement strand
GGAAAAAAAGTAAAAATGGAAAGGAAGTGGGTCCTTACTTTCTCTGGTTTTCTAAAAATCTTTTTCCAGTTTGAAAAAAGAGAGGGTAAAGTAAAAATGGGAGAGAAAAGAGAGGGGGGGAAAGACCCACATCCAAAAAGATTAAAAATCAGAACCTAATTTTTTTCCCCAGTTTTTGAAAATTCAATCAAAACAAAAAAATCTGCTGAGGAATTTCCCATGAAAAATTTTTGTTCACAATTTTTCATGGGTAAGTGTAGTGTTTTTTGACCCATTCTAGTGCTAACCTTTCCATGATTCAGGCTAATTTTGATTCCCTTTTTAACTAAAAATTGTGATACTATTTGAGATTAAAAGACTTCAAATTGGTCTTTTTGAAATATTTATGAAGTGTCTAAAATTCCTCTGGGTGTGTCAGTATAATGTAACCACATTTCACTTCTACGGTCTACTCCCAGCCATCCTAACTGGTATTGCTCAGTCTGCAGAGAGTGTGCAGGAATAGTGCCACAGTGCCTACCACTCTATGAATGCCAGTGTAGCTCATATTTCACCTTGATTTATGTAAAAAGCCATTTTTAAGGGCAGGGATAGTAAAATATTTGAGAAAATGACTTTTAAAACTAGGCACAAATCTCACTATTGAAGCTGATGGAAATAAGGAATGCCAGCAAAGATTAAAGCTGATGATGACCCTTCTCATTGATGAATTTTTTCACTTACCAAAGCAGAGATCCCGGGGAGATGTATTGCTTCTACAAAATGTGGTCTTGTCAATAGGTGATTTCCACAACTCTAACACATACATTAAGATGATGTATTGCTGGCAAACAATTTGTCTCCACATTCTTTCCACAACAATTTAAAAACTACTGGGAAACATAGTTGGTGGTTTCCAGCCATCATTAGCTCACTCTTTTAATTAATCTGATGACTCATTAACCTCATTTAGATAACTGTATCTTCATTAACCTACACAAAACAGGAGATGTTTTGAAAAAACCAACCCTTTGGAAAATTCCAAAAACATAATCTTTCTTTCAGAAATCAGTTAAGGTTTTTAAGTGACAACACAGTACTTACCTGTCACATCATTCCCCAAGGAAAGGCACAGCTCACATCTTGCACTGTCCGTACTGAATACACAAAGGCCTGGTCCTGCCAGGAACTCCATGGAAACATACTACTGGGCCCAAGAGCAGTCCTACAAACTTCAATGGGACCACTCAAGTGCATAAGCATTTGGAGAATCGGTGTCTTAACTAATTTTTAAAGAAAGGGTTTTGGTTTTTAAAATGATATTTTCTAATAGGGTGTGATATTTGTAGCATTTTTCATCATCTTACGTTTGTACTGTTTCAAATGGAAGTAAGGCAGAGGGTTGCCAATTTAGGTCAGGTCTCCTGTGTTTGTGAAATACTGTTCTTCTGGAAAAAGAATGAGGAGTACTTGTGGCACCTTAGAGACTAACAAATTTATTTGAGCATAAGCTTTCGTGGGCTAAAACCCACTTCATCAGATGCATGCAGTGGAAAATACAGTAGGAAGATATATATACACAGAGAACATGAAAAAATGGGTGTTGCCATACCAACTGTAATGAGAGTAATTAATTAAGGTGAGCTATTAGGTGAGCTATTTTCAGCAGGAGAAAAAAAAACTTTTGTAATGATAATCAGGATGGCCCATTTCCAACAGTTGACAAGAAGGTGTGAGTAACAGTAGGGGAAAAATTAGCATGGAGAAACAGTTTTTACTTTGTATAATGACCCATCCACTCCCAGTCTTTATTCAAGCCTAATTTAATGGTGTCTAGTTTGCAAATTAATTCCAATTCTGCAGTTTCTCGTTGGAGTCTGTTTTTGAAGTTTTTTTGTTGGAGTATTGTGACTTTGAGATCTGTAATTGAGTGACCAGGGAGGTTGAAGTGTTCTCCGACTGGTTTTTGAATGCTATAATTCTTGACGTCTGATTTGTGTCCATTTATTCTTTTACGTAGAGACTGTCTGGTTTGGCCAATGTACATGGCAGAGGGGCATTGCTGGCACATGATGGCATATATCACATTGGTAGATGTGCAGGTGAATGAGCCTCTGATAGTGTGGCTGATGTGATTAGGTCCTATGATGGTGTCCCCTGAATAGCTATGTGGACAAAGTTGGCAATGGGCTTTGTTGCAAGGATAGGTTCCTGGGTTAGTGTTTTTGTTGTGTGGTTGCTGGTGAATATTTGCTTCAGGTTGGGGGGCTGTCTAAGCGAGGACTGGCCTGTCTCCCAGGATCTGTGAGAGTGAGGGGTCATCCTTCAGGATAGGTTGTAGATCCTTGATGATGCGCTGGAGAGGTTTTAGTTGGGGGCTGAAGGTGACGGCTAGTGACGTTCTGTTAATTTCTTTGTTGGGCCTGTCCTGTAGTCGGTGACTTCTGGCTCTGTCAATCTGTTTCTTCATTTCAGCAGCTGGGTATTGTAGTTGTAAGAATGCTTGATAGAGATCTTGTAGGCGTTTGTCTCTGTCTGAGGGGTTGGAGCAAATGCGATTGTATCTTAGAGCTTGGCTGTAGACAATGGATTGTGTGGTGTGTCCTGGATGGAAGCTGGAGGCATGTAGGTAAGTATAGCGGTCAGTAGGTTTCCGGTATAGGGTGGTGTTTATGTGACCATCGCTTATTAGCACTGTAGTGTCCAGGAAGTGAATCTCTTGTGTGGACTGGTCTAGGCTGAGGTTGATGGTGGGATGGAAATTGTTGAAATCCTGGTGGAATTCCTCAAGGGCTTCTTTTCCTTGGGTCCAGATGATGAATATGTCATCAATGTAGCGCAAGTAGAGTAGGAGCGTTAGGGGACGAGAGCTGAGGAAGCGTTGTTCTAAGTCAGCCATAAAAATGTTGGCATACTGTAGGGCCATGCGGGTACCCATAGCAGTGCCGCTGACTTGAAGGTATACATTGTCCCAAAGTGTGAAATAGTTGTGGGTGAGGACAAAGTCACAAAGTTCAGCCACCAGGTTTGCTGTGACATTATTGGGGATACTGTTCCTGATAGCTTGTAGTCCATCTTTGTGTGGAATGTTGGTGTAGAGGGCTTCTACATCCATGGTGGCCAGGATGGTGTTTTCTGGAAGATCACCAATGGATTGTAGTTTCCTCAGGAAATCAGTGGTGTCTTGAAGATAGCTAGGAGTGCTGGTAGCGTAGGGCCTGAGGAGAGAGTCTACATAGCCAGACAATCTTGCTGTCAGGGTGCCAGTGCCTGAGATGATGGGGCATCCAGGATTTCCAGGTTTATGGATTTTGGGTAGCAGATAGAATACCCCTGGTTGGGGTTCTAGGGGTGTGTCTGTGCAGATTTGTTCTTGTGCTTTTTCAGGGAGTTTCTTGAGCAGATGGTGTAGTTTCTTTTGGTAACCCTCCATGGGATCAGAGGGCAAAGGCCTGTAGAATGTGGTGTTAGAGAGCTGCCTAGCAGCCTCTTGTTCATATTCAGACCTATTCATGATGACGACAGCACCTCCTTTGTCAGCCTTTTTGATTATGATGTCAGAGTTGTTCCTGAGGCTGTGGATGGCATTGTGTTCTGCACGGCTGAGGTTATGGGGTAAGTGATGTTGCCTTTCTACAATTTCAGCCTGTGCACGTCGGCGGAAGCACTCTATGTAGAAGTCCAGTCTGTTGTTTTGACCTTCAGGAGGAGTCCACGCAGAATCCTTCTTTTTGTAGTGTTGGTAGGAAGGTTTCTGTGGGTTGGTATGCAGTGGCATAGCCAGGTTCTAACATCAGGGGGAGCGAACACATAAAAAAAGGTGCCACCCGACATATCAAATTACTAATTACATACTTTTAAATTCGTTATACATATTTATTTTGTACTTAAAATAAAAACACAAGAATGATCCAGCCACGGAAGGGTTTGCACAGCTGGCATTTCACAGGAGAACTTTAGATTATACTTAGGGTATGTCTACACTACGAGAGTAGTTCGATTTTACTTAAATCGAATATGTGGAATTGATATTACAAAATCGAACGTGTGTGTCCACACTAAGGACAGTAATTCAACTTTGTGAGTCCACACTAACAGGGAAAGCGTCGACATTGGAAGCGGTGCACTGTGGGCAGCTATCCCACAGTTCCCGCAGTCCCCGCTGCCCATTGGAATTCTGGGTCGAGCCGCCAATGTCTTCTGGGTAAAAAAATGTGTCGAGGGTGCTTTTGGGTAACTGTCGTCATCCGTCCGCCACTCCCGCCCTCCCTCCCTGAAAGCGCCGGCGGGAAATCATTTCGCGCACTTTTCTGGTCAGTGACAGCGCGGACGTCACAGCATTGCGAGCATGGAGCCCGCTGCGACCATCGCTGCAGTTATGGCCATTGTCAACACCTCGCAGCTTATCATCCACCTTTCCCAGAGGCAGATGCAGAGAAATCAGGCGAGGAGGCTACGGCAGCGCGGTGAGGGCCTGAAGTCTGAGACTGGCACAGACCTGTCAGAAAGCACGGGACCCAGCGCCGAGGACATCACGGTGGCAATGGGTCATGTTGATGTTGTGGAACGGCGATTCTGGGCCCGGGAAACAAGCACGGACTGGTGGGACCGCATAGTGCTGCAGCTCTGGGATGAATCCCAGTGGCTGCGAAACTTTCGCATGCAGAAGGGGACTTTCATGGAACTTTGTGAGTTGCTGTCCCCTGCCCTGAAGTGCAATGACACCCGGATGCGAGTAGCCCTGACTGTCCAGAAGCGAGTGGCCATAGCCCTCTGGAAGTTTGCAACGCCAGACAGCTACCGGTCAGTCGCGAACCACTTTGGCGTGGGCAAATCTACCGTGGGGGTTGTTGTGATGCAAGTAGCCAATGCAATCGTTGAGGTACTGCTCTCAAAGGTAGTGACCCTGGGAAACGCGCAGGTCATCATAGATGGCTTCGCTGCGATGGGATTCCCAAACTGCGGTGGGGCTATCGATGGAACTCACATCCCTATCCTGGGACCGGACCACCAGGCCAGCCAGTACATTAACAGAAAGGGCTACTTTTCAATGGTGCTGCAAGCACTGGTGGACCATAGGGGACGTTTTACAAACATCAACGTCGGATGGCCGGGCAAGGTTCATGACGCTCGTGTTTTCAGGAACTCTGGTCTGTTTAGATGGCTGCAGGAAGGTATTTACTTCCCGGACCACAAAATAACTCTTGGGGATGTGGAGATGCCGATAGTCATCCTCGGGGACCCAGCCTACCCGCTAATGCCCTGGCTCATGAAGCCCTATACTGGCGCCCTGGACACTGAAAAAGAACTCTTCAACTACCGGCTGAGCAAGTGCAGAATGGTGGTGGAGTGTGCTTTTGGCCGTCTCAAGGGGAGATGGAGAAGCTTACTGACTCGCTGTGATCTCAGCGAAACCAATATCCCCATTGTTATAGCAGCTTGCTGTGTGCTCCACAATCTCTGTGAGAGCAAGGGGGAGACCTTTATGGCGGGGTGGGAGGTTGAGGCAAATAGCCTGGCTGCTGATTACGCCCAGCCAGACAGCTGGGCGATTAGAAGAGCCCAGCGGGACGCGCTGTGCATCAGGGAGGCTTTGAAAGCTAGGTTCCTGACTGAGCAGGGTAACCTGTGACTATTAAGTTTGTGTACAGAGAAGCTGAACCTGCCTCCGTTTCTTTACCCAGTTAATGTTGACTATCCTCTCCAGTTACATACCCCCTTCACCCCATTCCAACACACGTTTAAAAATAAAATCACTTCAATTTTGTTAATGAACACCGTTTTCTTTATTACTGTTTTCGCGGGAATGTTTTAAACCTGGGACGCAGACTGTGGTGGGGAGCGGGTGTAGTGTGGTGATGCAAATGACGCTTCTAAACTCCAGGAATGACAGGCTCCGCAGTGGTGGACTGGTTGTTTCAACGGAGCCTGCCACCCCTCCTGATCGGGACTGTGTGTGTGTGGGGCCTATGTGACTTTGTGGCAGGGGGAGGACGGTTACAGATCCCCTGCTGCGTGGCTCTGTGATCCAGGATAAGGACCGCTGCATAAGATCTGTAACTGCCCTCCCCCGCCACGAAGTCACAGAGCAACCCCCCCCCACTCCCCCACAGAACATGAAAACCACCTCCCAGACTGACCAGGGTAACTAGTGACTGCACTGTGTATGTGCCCTGCTGCTGAACCTGCCCCCACCTCTGTACCCTGCTAAAGGTGACTGTCCTGTCCAATTACCAACCCCCTTCCCCCCCTTCAGACAGACTCTCCTCCAAAAGAACATGATGGAAACAGTAATTAACAGAAACGTATTTTTTATTAGCAACTACACATGAAACTAGGGGGTGAAACTTGGACGGGGGCTTGTGTGAGGCGGGAAGGAAAGGACTTGTCAAATTTTGGGGAATGAGAGCCTTCTAGTACTAGAGCAGTCTGCAGGGGTGGACTGAGAGTTTTCACGGACTCTGCTGCCCCTCCTTCTTTGGACTTTGGGTGAGGGGGGTATGGGACTTGGTGGCGGGGGAGGGCGGTTACAGATAGACTGCAGCGGGGCTCTGTCCTCCGGTCCTGCAGAACATCCACAAGGCGCCGGAGCGTGTCCGTTTGCTCCCTCATTAGTCCAAGCAGCGTTTGAGTCGCCTGCTGGTCTTCCTGACGCCACCTCTCCTCCCGTTCCATGTGTGCTCGGTGCATTTGGGACAAGTTATCCCTCCACTGGGTCTGCTGTGCTGCCTGGGCTCGGGAGCAGCCCATAAGTTCCGAGAACATGTCCTCCCACGTCCTCTTCTTCCTACGCCTAATCTGCGCTAGCCTCTGGGAGTGTGATGCCAGGCTAGGTTGTGAGACAGTCGCAGCTGTGGCTGTGGGAATGGGAAAAAGGGAGTGAATTCCTCAGAAAGATAAATGTAGTTGTGAACAAAGAACATAGTCTTTCTCTGTGAACAAGACCATGCACAGCACCTATCACATGCGCACTCAGGACAAGGTCGAATTTTCGGCCTTCGCATTCAGTGCCTGGGTTCTTGCAGTGCAGATCTGAGAAGCGGGGCAGGACACCTGAATTTGTGTAGCAGGCCGACATGGTAAGCCGTAGACTTGTGGCTGCTTAAAACTTTAATAGTAGCACTGGCCTCCTTTCACATTGAAAGCAATGCCAGTCCCTGCTGCCAGCAATCCGGCAAGCATGAACTCTGCCCCTGTCCCACCCCCTCGCGGCTGTCCCAGGGAAAGATCCCTGCATGCTGCCCCTCTCCCACCTCCACCGCGTGGCTGTAAACCGCCGGTTACAGTTCTGTAAAGGAACGGGCAAGCAGTCCCAATACTAACATTCCCCTACCTAATTCAAAGCAGGTCACCATGAGCGACATCACCCTGATGAGGACCTCAGACACGGGAAAAGAAAGAATGCTTCCGGAAAGCCTGCAAAGACCAGGGCCGTATGCCGCCATGCTCTGCAGGGCAATGATCCCGGAGTACTTGGTTGTCTCCTGGCGCGGAAACGTTTCATACCACGGAGGACCCAATAAGGCCGCTCTCCCCAGGAACCTGATGCAAAGGCTTTCCCATTACCTCCAGGAGAGCTTCGTGGAGATGTCCCAGGAGGATTTCTGCTCTATCCCCGGACATATAGACCGCATTTTACTGTAGCTGCACTGGCAGGGACTAAACAGTAGAGCGGCTTGGGCAGAACAATCATGCGAAACCGGACATTGGTAGATTTTTTTTCAATAGTTGCACTGCCCAGGACTGAAAAGTTAAGCGCCTAGGGCAAACTAATCATGAAAAACCCATTGTTGTTATTGTTAATATTCCTGTTCTGTTAAAAATAAATGTTTAGATGTTTAAAACACTTACTGGCTGATCCTTCCCCTGATTCTGTGTCCGGGTTAACGGCTGGGGACGGTTGGTAGGGGATCTCTGTAAGGGTGATGAAGAGATCCTGGCTGTCGGGGAAATCAGTGTTGTAAGCGCTGTCGACTGCCTCGTCCTCCTCATCTCCTTCCTCATCTTCCCCGTCCGCTAACAGGTCTGAGGAACCGGCCGTGGACAATATTCCATCCTCAGAGTCCACGGTCAGTGGTGGGGTAGTGGTGGCGGCCGCACCTAGGATGGAATGCAGTGCCTCGTAGAAACGGGATGTCTGGGGCTGGGATCCGGAGCGTCCGTTTGCCTCTTTGGTCTTCTGGTAGCCTTGTCTCAGCTCCTTGATTTTCACGCAGCACTACGTTGCATCCCGGCTGTATCCTCTCTCTGCCATGGCTTTAGAGATCTTCTCGTAGATCTTTGCGTTCCGTCTTTTGGAGCGCAGCTCGGAAAGCACGGACTCATCGGCCCACACAGCGATCAGATCCAAGACTTCCCGATCAGTCCATGCTGGGGCCCTCTTTCTATTCTGAGATTGCACGGCCATCTCTGCTGGAGAGCTCTGCATCGTTGCCAGTGCTGCTGAGCTCGCCACGATGTCCAATCAGGAAATGAGATTCAAACTGGCCAGACAGGAAAAGGAATTCAAATTTTCCCGGGGCTTTTCCTGTGTGGCTGGTCAGAGCATCCGAGCTCGGACTGCTGTCCAGAGCGTCAGAGTGGTGCACTGTGGGATAGCTCCCGGAGCTATTAGCGTCGATTTCCATCCACACCTAGCCTAATTCGACATGGCCATGTCGAATTTAGCACTACTCCCCTCGTTGGTGAGGAGTACAGAAGTCGAATTTAAGAGACCTCTATGTCGAACTAAATAGCTTCGTGGTGTGGACGGGTGCAGAGTTACTTCGATGTAACGGCGCTAAATTCGACATAAACTCCTAGTGTAGACCAGGCCTTAGATATACTTTAGATTCTAGAAAGTAAATGACAGATTACAGTAGTTTATAATTGTCACAGGTTTTAAAAAAATACTGGCCATTTTTTCCAGTTACTAATTTCATTTTAAAATCAATCAATGAAATGCACTTTATTTATAATAGATTGTAATACTAAATGAGAATTGGTGAGCAAAGATCTCATAGCTCTTCGGGTTGGACAAAGCAGTAATTTCCCTTAAAGTAGCTTTATTCATGGGGTTTTTTAAACAAAAAACATCTCTACGACACAGGTTGGCAGTCTAACATTTTTGAAACACTTGAGTACTGAAAGTTAGAGTTTTTAACCAATTTAAGCTGTGTACACCCCCTCCCCCCAAAAACAAACCTCTTCCTGCTTTCCTATCACCAGTTCTGTTACTACAGGAATGAAATCTAGAAATCTCGTAAAATAGCTAGTTCCACATTGTTCTTCAAACCTCAGATCAGAGAATTGCAGCTTTGCATTTGAGATACTATATGACTGTAGTACAGTTTACACTGCCTGCATCTACACCACAGTCCACAGCAGGCCTGATTCTTCAAAGTCATCCAAATTTGGGAGAAGAGGGGGGGAAAGAATCAAGGATGGGGGAACTTTAGCTGTAATGTCATTTCTTGATTTATTTTTTTTTTAAAAGCAAAGAATAAGTCTTAAATGAATGTTACAATTTACATGTGAAATTAACAAAAACAAGGAAACTCAAAGCTACCCAGCTGCCACTTCAACCTCAGCTTACCCTGTTGTACAGAGATATTGTAAAGGTCTCAGAATAGCATGTGATCACATATGGCATAATACTAAGGCTCAACAGGTGACTTCACTGAAGGATGGAACAAAGAGCCCTAATGCCGAATCTTTGTATCTCTAGGTTTAGATTATTTTTAATGCTATTTTAAGAAGGCTAAATTTTCCTTTCTTTCAGGGTCATTTTAATTGTAATATGATGAAGTGGGTAGACCCCAATTGGTGTAGGGAGAAAATTTGCCAGTCCCTAAACAAGGGATTTATATGGGTCTGCCCTCAGTGTAGGGATTTCAGAGGCGCAGGGCTGTACGCAGCTAGTGATCATCTCAACCTCAGAAAGATGGAAGTGACAGTTTATATGAATGGCAGGAAGGATGGCATTGTGATTAAGGTTATGGACTGGGAGTCTGGAGATCTTGCTTCAGTTCCTTGTCTGCTACAGATGGTGTGTGACCTTGGGCACTGCACTTCATCTCTGTACCTCAGTTCCTCCAGTGGTAAAACGGGAATAGCATTTTACTGCCTTATTGGCCAGTGTGTGTGTGTGAAAATACCAGGGGGTTCTGAGCACCTTGTAATTAATGTAATAGGAGCTATATGGAGTACTTCAGCTAGATAGAAGGGAGAGGACTTGGAAATTGTGGAGCTACAGGGAGAAGAAACTGAATTTAGAGCCTCTGAGCTCAGCCCCCCCCCCCGCTGCGCTGGGGGGGCTGCACTGCTGCCCCTTCCCCTCCCGGCAGAGCCCACCCCAGCTTAGGGAGCCGGGCAGCTGCGGGCGGGCGCCTCCTCTTCCTCAGGAGCCCGGCAACTAGCTGACGCTGCAGCGCCGGAGCGAGCGAGCAGGGCTGGGGATGGGGGAGGGCGGTGCGGAGCCCAGAGCCAGCCGGCAGCCACACGCAAAACCCGGCTCCAGACTTTGAGTCCGGAGCCCAGTGCTGGCTGCGTGGAAAGGCGCAGCTTTTGCAAAATGTGCTCAGCGGGGAGCGGCCGCGCCCCCTGCTCCCCCCCAGCTACGCTACTATTGGTATGCTGTTCAGAGGTGTGTTGGAAATATTCCTTGAGTCGGAGACGTCAAAAGTAGGATTCTAGGTCACCACAGAACTGTATCATGTTCGTG
>NW_020679071.1:0-2328 GCF_002925995.2 Terrapene triunguis | reverse complement strand
TGCAGAACATCCACAAGGCGCCGGAGCGTGTCCGTTTGCTCCCTCATTAGTCCAAGCAGCGTTTGAGTCGCCTGTTGGTGTTCCTGCCGCCACCTCTCCTCCCGTTCCATGTGTGCTCGGTGCATTTGGGACAAGTTCTCCCTCCACTGTGTCTGCTGGGCTGCCTGGGCTCGGGAGCAGCCCATAAGTTCCGAGAACATGTCCTCCCGTGTCCTCTTCTTCCTACGCCTCATCTGCGCTAGCCTCTGGGTGTGTGATGCCAGGCTAGGTTGAGAGACAATCGCAGCTGTGGGAATGGGAAAAAGGGAGTGAATTCCTCAGAAAGATAAATTTCGTTGTGAACAAAGAACATAGTCTTTCTCTGTGAACAAGACCATGCACAGCACCTATCACATGCGCACTCAGGACAAGGTCGAATTTTCGGCCCTCGCATTCAGTGCCTGGGGTCTTGCAGTGCAGATCAGAGAAGCGGGGCAGGACACCGGAATTTGTGTAGCAGGCCGACATGGTAAGCCATAGACTTACCCTCTCCCACCTCCACCGCGTGGCTGTAAACCGCTGGTTACAGTTCTGTAAAGGAACAGGCAAGCAGTCCCAATACTAACATTCCCCTACCTAATTCAAAGCAGGTCATCATGAGCGACATCACTCTGATGAGGATTTCCGAGACGGAAAAAGAAAGGATGCTTCGGGAAAGCCTGCAAAGACCAGGGCCGTATGCCGCCATGCTCTGCAGGGCAATGATCCCGGAGTACTTGCTTCTCTCGTGGCACGGAAATGTTTCCTACTACGGAGGACCCAATAAGGCCGCTCTCCCCAGGAACCTGATGCAAAGGCTTTCCAATTACCTCCAGGAGACCTTCGTGGAGATGTCAATGGAGGATTTCAGCTCTATCCCCGGACACACAGATCGGATTTTACTGTAGCTGCACTGGCAGGGACTAAATAGTGGAACGGCTTGGGCAGAACAATCATGCTACACCGGACATTGCTTGATTTTTTTAAGTAGTTGCACTGCCAGGGAGTGAACAGTTAAGCGCCTAGGGCAAAGTAATCATGAAAAACCCATTCTTAATATTCCTGTTCTGTGAAAAATAAATGTTTACATGTTTAAAACACTTACTGGCTGATCCTTCCCCTGATTCTGTGTCCGGGTTAACGGCTGGGGACGGTTGGTAGGGGATCTCTGTAAGGGTGATGAAGAGATCCTGGCTGTCGGGGAAATCAGCGTTGTAAGCGCTGTCGACTGCCTCGTCCTCCTCATCTCCTTCCTCATCTTCCCCGTCCGCTACCATGTCCAAGGAACCGGCCGTCGACAATATCCCATCCTCAGAGTCCACGGTCACTGGTGGGGTAGTGGTGGCGGCCGCACCTAGGATGGAATGCAGTGCCTCGTAGAAACGGGATGTCTGGGGCTGGGATCCGGAGCGTCCGTTTGCCTCTTTGGTCTTCTGGTAGCCTTGCCTCAGCTCCTTGATTTTCACGCGGCACTGCGTTGCATCCCGGCTGTATCCTCTCTCTGCCATGGCTTTATAGATCTTCTCATAGATCTTTGTATTCCGTCTTGTGGAGCGCAGCTCAGAAAGCACGGACTCATCGCCCCACACAGCGATCAGATCCAAGACTTCCCGATCAGTCCATGCTGGGGCCCTCTTTCTAGTCTGAGATTGCACGGCCATCTCTGCTGGAGAGCTCTGCATCGTTGCCAGTGCTGCTGAGCTCGCCACGATGTCCAAACAGGAAATGAGATTCAAACTGCCCAGACAGGAAAAGGAATTCAAATTTTTCCGGGGCTTTTCCTGTGTGGCTGGTCAGAGCATCCGAGCTCGGACTGCTGTCCAGAGCGTCAACAGAGTGGTGCACTGTGGGATAGCTCCCGGAGCTATTAGCGTCGATTTCCATCCACACCTAGCCTAATTCGATATGGCCATGTCGAATTTAGCGCTACTCCCCTCGTTGGGGAGGAGTACAGAAGTCGAATTTAAGAGACCTCTATGTCGAACTAAATAGCTTCGTGGTGTGGACGGGTGCAGAGTTAATTCGATGTAACGGTGCTAAATTTGACATAAACTCCTAGTGTAGACCAGGCCTTAGTGTAATATGAATCTGAAAGAATTGAGCTCCCCAAAAGACCAGGAAAACCCAAGAACTGAACAGCTAATTAAAATCCCTAGATGACTCTCTTCATTTACATTCAAAGGGTGTAAAGCCTGGTTTGGGCTGAGAAAAAGGATTCTGGAATTAGAAGGTTCTGACTGTTGTTGGCCTATGTTTGTGCACTCAAATGGTGAATGCAATTGATTATTTTTGGGTCAAGAAGCCTTCCCC